>NC_073390.1:55509701-55624701 GCF_028641065.1 Leucoraja erinaceus
GAATTTGTCTCAAACATATTTATTAGAAATAAGAAAGATGGGGGTCGCCGTATTATTATTGATTTATCAACACTTCACAATGTTGTGCAATATGTTCATTTTAAAATGGATATTTTTAGCACTGCTAAAGAGTTAGTTTCAGCAGGCTACTTTATGGCAAGTATTGATCTTAAAGATGCTTACTATACAATACCCATCAGAGGTAAAATTCTTAAACCAGCTTTGGCATTGCTGCAACAACAAAATCATAGAGTAATGACATAGTTGGATGAATACTTATTGTCGGTATAATTTATGAATTGGCATGTCAGGCAGTGGTTGCCACAAAACAATTGTTTGAACAGCTGGGATTCATTATCCATCCAATTAAGTCAAAATTGACACTATTAACACATTTAATATGTTAATGACTTTACTAATAGGAAAAGCCACAGAGTTACAAAAGGATTAGAGCACTCAAAGTTAATTGAGGCCATTTTTTTTTGATGGCCAATGGAGCTAACAATTTAAGACATAAAAGAATTACAATGGTGGGAACACAATGTTAAGTATGGCTCCAAACCAAATAGTTATTGACAACCCGTCTGTGCTATTACAAACAGATGCCAGTGCAATTGGTTGGGGTACAACTGATACCATCTCGAGCTCTGGGGGGAGATGGAATATACAAGAAGCTAACCTACTTAACACTAAGGGTATAAAGTACTTAGAAATGTTAAGTGCATTTTATGGGTTAAAATCTTATTGCTCAGGAATGAAATAGCAGCATGTTAGATTGCAGATAGATAATACCTAGGTGGTGGCATATATAAGTCATATGGGTGGAAATATATCAACATCTTGTGATGAATTGGCAAACTCAATTTGGCAATGGTGTGTCCAAAGGACTATTTGGTTATGGGCTACGTATCTACCAGGGATACTAATTTAGTGGCAGACACCAGGTCACAAAAATTTATTGAAAGTACTGAATGGATGTTGGATAGAACGGTATTTGCTGAAATCACAGTAAAGTATGGAAGGCCGGGTATTAGATTTGCATCCAGGTTTAAATCACCAGTTACCGAGGTATGTATCATTGGAACCAGATCCTGGGGCAGAAGCTACAGATGCATTTTCACTGCACTGGGGGAAATGGTTCATTTATGCATTTCCTCCTTTTTTCTGCCTAATCAATCGGGTACTAAGGGAATTCAACAGGAATCAGCATCTGGGATTTTCTTAGTACCTGATTGGCTTACCCAACCATGGGTTTTCCGTGGTACAGGACATGGTGCTGGAACCATGTATAACTTTAAGACATAGTCCTAAGTTACTGGTGCATCCAGTAACTCAGGATAGCTATCCATGCCATAGAAAATATTGAATTATTGGGTTCTAGACTCTGAAAGACTCGCTACGGTACATGGGGCTATCAAAAAGAACTGTGGACATGATCACAGCAGCACAAAGAAGGTCTACACAAATACAGTATTTAGGTCATATTAAAAAATGGACTAATTACTGCCATAATAACTATCTGGACCACAGAAATAAGGATGTTCCGGCAGTGCTAGAGTTTTCTCACCAGCCTGCACTATGAAGGACTTAGTTACAGCACTGTGAATAGTGCCAGAAGTGCATTGTCAAGTTATTGGTGGCAAGGAACAGAAAGACAGTCTGTGGGATCACATCCTCTGGTAGTTAAACTTTTAAGAGGCAATTTTAACACCAAGCCACCCAAAACAAGATATAACAAATCTGGGAGGTAAGTGTGGTCCTGACTATGCTAAGGAATTGGTCGCTGGGCTACAGCATTAAATCTGGATAAACTAACTAAGAAATGGTAATGCTGATGGCGCTAGTCACAGCATAAGGGTCCAGTTATTGCAAAAACGTAAGACTGGATGGCTTCACTATGGCGGCAGGAAGTTTGGTTTTTGTGATCCAGGACCGTGTTATTAAACATAATAGACCAGGATCAGCGAGGCAGGTCATAGAATTTATGGCCTACCCGGAGGACAAACGCCTCTGTATAGTGAAGCACGTTTTGTTATACAGTGAAAGGACAAAGGCTATCAGAGGCAAGGAAATGGCGTTTAATCAGCTATAAGAAACCGTACCGTAGAGTGTAAATTCAGACCATTTCGCGGTGGCTGAAATATGGGTTAAGATAGGCGGGAGTGGACACTAACATATTTAAATCTCACTCCACCAGGGCTGCAGCTACATCCGCAGCAAAACGCCTTGATGTATCCATGGACCAAATCCTCAGGATTGCAGGATGGTTGTCGGAGAAAACGTTTTTTCAGAAATGTTATAACAAACCAGTTAGCAGTATGGGAACGTTTTCGGGGAACATTTTAAGTTCTGTATGATAATTTATCCATGAAGAATACGGGGTTATGATTTGAATTAATTAGATATTATTTATCATTTCCATTAAATAATTGGTATGAATGTTTTGAATATCATTAACAATTTCTCCCAAACTACCAAGGCAGTTGTGAAGCATGGACTCGTTCCACGGCATGAGGTCACAGAGCTTTGAAATCTTCACGTAGTCACTCACGTGACTCCGAAGTAAAATAGTAAGATTAAACGAGAACTTACCAGTTTGAAGTTTGATCTGTATTTTATGAGGAGGAACGTTGAGGGAATACGTGCCCTCCGCTCCCACCCTCGAATGGTCATATCTTAAACTGGTATCTCTTTAATAATCTTACTATTTTAGGTCATTATAGTGTATCTGTGACCTCACACCGCTGCTTTGAAGGATGACACGCATGCGTCGTACGCGGGCTTCTTCACGTATTCCCTCAACGTTCCTCCTCATAAAATACAGATCAAACTTCAAACTGGTAAGTTCTCGTTTAATCTTACTATTATACAAGATGTATTCCTGAGATAGTTTGGCTCATATCCCTCTACTATTTTTCTATTTACATATGTATCCATATGTCTTTTAAATTTTATAATTGTACCAGCCTCTACCAACTCTTCTGCCAGTTTGTTCCATATACCCACTGTCCGCTGTGTGCAAAACCTGCCTCTCCAGTTCCCTTTATGTCTCCCCTCTCTCACCTTAAACATGTGCCCTCTAGTATTTAGCCTGTCCATTTTTCCACAAATTTCCACACTGTTGTCTCTATGCCTATTACCTATTAAATGATCACAAAGTGGGGCAGAGACAGAGTCTGGCAAAATAAAACAGAATTTCTTTTTATTAACCCGTTCCCACTGATTTACTTAGTCTCACATGCTCAAGCACACATCTGCATTGTTTCAACTGTCACATTGCCAGCAGATTTAGTTCTAAAGACACATTTCTTTAGTTTTATCTTTTTTGCATTTTCGCCAGAAGCATAAACTGCTCCCAAGGTTAAGCAGGTCACTCAACCTGTTAAAAATAGCAATTAGTTTTAGTTTTAGCTTTAGAGATACAGTCTAGTTTTAGAGGTACAGCACGGGAACTACCAGGTCCAAGCCGATCACAGATCACCCATTCACACTAGTTCTATGCTATCCCACATTCTCATCCACTCCGCACTCCGTCATCCACTAGGGGCAATTTTACACCCCCCCCCCCCCCCCCCCCCCCCCCCCCCCCATGCCCCCCCCCCCCCCCCCCCCCCCCCCCCCCCCATGCTCAGTCTTTTCCTCGTTCCCCCACTCGGCGGTCTCTATAATACACCCCTATAAGTGTTGCTACACCTTTCCCACTTCTCAATTCCACCCAAATAGCCTCCCTAGACGAGCCCTCCAATCTATCCTGCCAAAGCACTGCTGTAATATCTTCCCTGACTAGCAATGCAACACCTCCACCTCTTGCCCCTCCAATTCTACCACACCTGAAGCAACAAAATCCTGGAATATTTAGTTTCCAATCACAGCCCTCCTGCAACCACGTTTCACTGATCGCCACAACATCATACTTCCAGGTGTCTATCCAGACTCAAAGCTCATCCACCTTTCTTACAATGCTCCTAGCATTAAAATATGCACATTTAAGAAAACCCCTGTCTCTTATTCTCTGTTTATTTCCTTTTTTTTCTTTCCCCTCTTGTGTCCGAGTCCCATTTCTGCTTCCTGCCTCCCATTCTGTCTACTACTTTTCGCTATTTGAGCCCCTCGCCCCAACCATTCTAGTTTAAAGTCTCCCCAGCTGCCTTTGCAAATTTCCCCGCCAGGATATTGGTCCCCCTCGGGTTCAAGTGCAACCCATCCTTTCTGTACAGGTCCCACCTTCCCCAAAAGAAGTCCCAATGATCCAGGAACTTAAATCCCTGCCCTCTGCACCAGTCTTTCAGCCACGCATTTATCCTCCACCTCGCTCCATTCCTACTCTCACTGTCGCGTGGCACAGGCAGTAATCCTGAGATTGTTACCTTTTTGGTCCTTTTTCTTAACTCTCCTCCCAACTCCCTAAATCCTCCCTTCAGGACCTCTTCCCTTCTTTTCCTATGTCATTGGTACCTATATGTACCACGACCTCAGGCTCCTCTCCCTCTGATTTCAGGATATCTTGGATGCGTTGAGACACGTCCGAGACCTTGGCACCAGGGAGGCAGACCACCATCCTGGTCTCCCGACTGCGTCCACAGAATCGCCTATCCGACCCCCTAACAATAGAGTCCCCAATTACTATTGCCCTCTTTTTTTCCCTGCCTTTTGGAGCAACCGGGCCGGTCTCTGTGCTGGAGGCCCGTCCGCTGTCACTACCCTCGGGTAGGCTGTCACCCCCCATCCGTACTCAAACAGGAGTACTTATTTGCGAGGTGTACCGACATTGGAGTACTCACTCGTTCCTGCCTCTGCCCCTTGCCCTTCCTTAACGTGACCCACATGTCTCTCTCCCGTGGTTTTGGAGTGACCACCTCTCTATAACTCCCCTCTATGACCTCCTCACTCTCCCTGATCAGAGCGAGGTCATCGAGCTGCTGCTCCAGGATCCTAATACGGTCCCTTAGGAGCCCCATCTCGCTGCACCTGGTGCAGATGTGGACGTCTGGAGGGCCATCCGACACCATGACCTCCCACATCTGACATCCAGAACAGTACACTGCTCTGACTGTCATTCTCCCGCCTTACCCTGGATCTGATACCAGTTCAAACAAGAGGACATGACTTCAGAATTAAGGGACAGAAGTTTAGGGGTAATATGAGGGGGAACTTCTTTACGCAGAGAGTGGTGGCGGTGTGGAATGAGCTCCCAGTGGAAGTGGTGGAGGCAGGTTCATTGGTATCATTTAAAAATAAATTGGATAGGCATATGGATGAGAAGGGAATGGAGGGTTATGGTATGAGTGCAGGCAGGTGGGACTAAGGGGAAAAAAAAAATTGTTCGGCATGGACTTGTAGGGCCGAGATGGCCTGTTTCCGTGCTGTAATTGTTATATGGTTATATGGTTATATGGTTCTTTTCTCCAAGATAATAACACTATCACTATCAAACCCAACTTCCATTCTCAATATTTTGCAAGGCAACTTTCAGTGTGGCTATTACCAAATGGGCAACCAAGTCCAATATGGGCTGTGAATGAGCAAAGTAATCCAATTATCTAATCAAAATTACAAAAAACAGCATAATAAAGGGGCTGTCCCACTTGGGCGACCTAATTGGCGAGTTTAGAAGAGTTTAGGGGAGTTTGAAAAATGTCATGTTGAAGACCTCCTTTGACTATGTTGAAGACGAGCTTAGACCAGCTATGACTAGCTACGAGTAACTTCGGGAAAATTGGACACCGAATAGTGGAGAGTGGAGACGACCTCCTTCGATCTCCATTCGACTATGATGAAGACTATCTATGACTACCTTCGACTACCCTCGATTATCTACGACTAACATGCCGACCCACTACGACCTACTTCGACTAAACCTACGAGTAAAAAAAGTGTCTATTTTTTCCATGGCGACCTTTTTTTACCACCGAGCATTTTTCAACATGTTGAAAAATACGCCGCGACCTAGCTGAGGCCTCGAGTACACGGGGACTACTCTTGAGCATAAAGGAGAGTTACAAAGACCTCCTACGACCTCGTGTCGACCGTGCTGCGAGTATGAGTCGAGGGCAAACTCGCCAGAACTCGTGGATTAGGTCGCCCAAGTGGGACAGGCCCTTAAAACTCCTTGGAATTTGACATGTTTTTTTACTTACGTGTGACCATAGGGTCAAACGATAGGGTTGGATGATCAGCCATGACCATATTGAATGGCGGTGCAGGCTCGAAGGGCTGAATGGCCTACTGCACCTATTTTCTATGTTTCTATGTTTTAATGAGCTGTACAGCAGAAAAACAGGCCCTATAGTCCATCTTGCCCATGCTAATTGAGTTGGGATATTGGACTTGCTCCATTTACCTGAAGTTGACCCATTGCCCTCTAAAGTATATATCTGTCCAAATGTCTTTCAAAGACACTTTGTCCAAATTTGTCACATTGTGTCCACAATTTCAAATGTCTTTTAAAAGGCACGATGCAAAAGTCAAAGAACAATAGCTAAGTGTTTATTTTTGATGTCCTTCCAAAGTTGGATTTATTCATGTGCAATATAATCCAAGATGAAAAAGATTTATCTCCATGAAAGCACACAGTTAAAACTGCTTGGGATTTTAACAAATAAAAAGCAGAAGGGCTGCAGTCAGGTGCTGCAGTTTCTCATCAGTTCAGTAACTCAATTCTTGTAAAGCTCTCTCACTGTATGGTATCCAAATAGTTAGTGTGCCATGGTTGAAAGTGAAGGAGGCACAAACAAAGTGAGTGAAAATGGGCCAATGTAAAAGTTCAGTGTAATTATGGGACTACAATGAATAAAGATGAGAAAATCTCGTGGATCTAATACCTGCAAAAACCCGACGTATTTTTTCACCTCATCCACTCAGCTCAGGTTCCTGAGAAAAATTGTTCATCTATTGAAAGGAAGAACAGGTAAAGTTGTTTGGAGTGGTTTATTTATATTCTGACTTTCAAAAAGTAACTTTCAATGTTAGGTTATTCAAGAATGTACTCAAATTATTTCCAATGTTCAAACAATGGAGGATTTGTCAGGCCAGCAGATGTAATTTGTCATTTGCTGCATCAATTATACACTGTAGCTACTGATGTTAGAACAGTAATTAATTACTGGTGTAGAAAGCTATGTGTGTGGCACTGTCGATGATACAGTGGCTATCAGAAGAGTAATGATCGAGCAATAGTAACCTAATTTACTCCTGGTATGGCAAGTTGTTTATGCTGCCAGAAATCAAAAGGAATAATGTTTCTAGCTCATTCTTTAAGTAAATGCATATTATAATTACCCAATGGCTGAAAATCAGAAACACAACAAATCCATAAGGGGAAGAGAAACAATTAACAATTCAGGTTGTGGACACTTCATTAGAGCAGGGAAGGACCTGGTTAAGTTGCAGGGAGGAGGATAAGGGAGAGGGCAATAGGAATTACCCCCTTGGAATGGGGTAAAATCAGGGTGCCTGTGCTTTATACAAGGTTATCTGGACAATGGGTGAATGGAAGCATTTGGGGTGAGAGAACCTGGGAGCAAGGAGCGGCACGGTGGAACAGCTGTGTTAAACGCCAGAGACCCGGGTTCGATCCTGACTCTGGCTGCAGTCTGTACGGAGTTTGTACATCCTCCCTTTGACAGAGTAGGTTTTCTCCAAACGCTCAGGTTTCCTCTGACATTCCAAAGGCATGCAGGTTTGTAGGTTAATTGGCCCTCGTGTGCACAATAGGACAAGTGTACAGCTGACCGATCGCTGGTTGATGCAGACTCCGTGAGCCGAGAGATACTCCGTTTCCACGTTGTATCTCAAAACTAAATTAAACTAAACATAGACAACAGAAAGTAATATTTGCAACATTTTACATTCCTTTGTCTAAACCACTTGCATTTCAGTGCTATCAGCCCCAGTAGACAGTTCTGTTTGTGCTACATTCTGCTCTCACTAAATATAATGATTAGAGGGAGCAGCATATTGAAGACCAGTAATGTGAAGTGAAGCATGGCCCTACGTACTAACCATTCAAACTGGGCTGCAATTGAAGAGGGAATAGTAGAGAAGGTGGATAGGGATGAGCGCATAAAGGGCAAGCATAAGATACGCTGTGGAAACAACATCATTTTAAACTGGAAGTCATATTTCTCATTAGAAATATTTCATTTCTCATGGGCGAAGTGGCTTGAGGTGCGTCTGGGAAATGTATCCATTGTTCCTCTGCAAAATTTGGATTTATCCTTTGAGATGCAGGTGTTAGAAATTTAAAGTAAAAACAGAAAATTGTGAAAATGTTCATTAGGTCCTTCATGCATTGTTTTTAATTAATATAAAGTGTTCACTGCTCTTACATGGTAGGTCTGCTGCTAAATGGTCAGCCATTTTGGAATTACAGGTTTTTGTTACTATGGGTAATTCTGCTGTAAACCATGTTTCTATGACATAAATCGTATATAAAGTTAGTGATGAATTACGGAACACTATTTGCTTTACGCAGGCCAAACTGTTTACAATGTGATTTTTATTGAGAACTAGTGAACCACTTTAAAGTTACTTTGGAAATTGACAAGCATAAAGGTTATTTTTGGATTTAGACAGTGCAGAGGGGGAAAACTTGTTTCTTTGTAACCTCCCTGCAGTTATACCACGGATTCCATCGCCTCTGAAGAACACAGCTGCTACATTCACGGGAATAACATCTATTGACACGTGCACTGATACTCTATTAAAAAATGTAACATGTGTAGGAAGAAATCGGTATGAACAAAATGACAAAAAGCAGTATGAATATTGACTTCTCTAACCCTTGCTTTCCCTCTCTCGCCATCCCTCCCCCTTCACAGTTCTCCGGCCAGTACATCTTATCTCTGTTTGCTTTGTTATTACCTTCTCCTAGCTAACAATGATCTATCCTACATGTTCCTTGATCTTCACCCCCTTTGATGTCTCGTCCTCACACCTTACACTTCCTTATCTCCGTTTATATCCCCCTCTCCTGACTCTCATTCTGAGGAAGGGGCTCGACCGGAAATGTCACCCATTTCTTCTCTCTAGAGATGCTGCCTTTCCCACTGAGTTACTCCAGCATTTTGTGGAGAATCAATGTAACATACATGCATCAGAATGTGGAAACATGGAAATGCTGGTTTAGACAAAAGGACACAAAGTTCTGGAGTAACTCAGTAGGTCAAGCTCAAGGGACAGCACAGTGGCATAGTGATAGAGCTGCTGCCTTACAGTGCCAGAGATTTGGGTTCGATCCTGACCACGGGTGCCGTCTGTACAGAGTTTGTTACATTTCCCTGTGACCGCATGGGTTTTCTCCTGTTGCTCCGGTTTCCTCCCACACTCCAAAGACATACACGATCGCAGGTTAATTGGCCCTTGTAAATTGTAAATTGTCCTTAATGTAGAATAGAATAGAATAGAATGCTTTTTATTGTCATTCAAACGACTTGGTTTGAACAAAATTGCATTTTCTACAGTCTTAACATTTAAAAAAACCCAAGACCCACACTTAACA
Organism: Leucoraja erinaceus; assembly: GCF_028641065.1. Lineage (NCBI taxonomy): Eukaryota > Metazoa > Chordata > Chondrichthyes > Rajiformes > Rajidae > Leucoraja > Leucoraja erinaceus. Next base: position 55,519,201 of record NC_073390.1, read on the forward strand.
CAGTTTACATAAATATCTATCACAGTGAATCTTCAACACCTCCTCACTGTGATGGAAGACAAAGTCTTTATCTCTTCCCTTTGTTCTTCTCCCGCGGTCCAGCAGTCCAACTGCAGTGTCCAGGCGAACTGGGGCCCGATGTTAAAGCCCCTGGCGGACGATGGTAAGTCCCGTGGCCATTTAAGCCATGAGGGGCGATGTTAGGCCCCGCTCCGAGTCCTTTAAACCCCGCGATTCCAGCGGGAGAAGTTGCTGCTGCGGGAGCTATGAGGAGCGGTCTCCCACCAGGAACCTGGAGCTCCCGATGCTCCTGTCCACCGGGCCTGAGGCCGGAGCCTCCGAAGCTCCAAAGTCAGGTCGCAGCCGCGCGCCACCACAGCTCTTCCCGTTCCGAAGACGGCCAGCTCCGCGTTGTCAGGTCCGCAGGCTCCGCGATTAGAGCCCTCAGGTTGGTCCCGGTTGGAGGCTGCCGCCAGCTCTTGCTGTCTGATATCTCCCCCCCCCCCCCCCCCCCCACATACACACAGCTAAAAAAATTTATAAAAACTAGAGTCAAAACATACATTTAATGTGTAGCATAATGCTAGTGTACAGGGTGATCGCTGGCATGTTAACAATGCTGTATCTCTCAAAGTCCAAAACTCAAATATATGAAGTTGTTTTGCTGATTGTAAGGACATGAGGGGGTTTTTCTCACTTCTTATCGTCGAGCTCTGGTTGGTAAAACTTCCTGTTGAAGGAAATGGTAATCAACTTGCTTTTCAAATGCTGATTTCTCCAGAAAATACTTGCTGAGGCCACCAGAGTACAAAAACAATGCAGATAAAAGACAAGCTAAGTCTCAAGAGCTCTCCCGAGTTTAAAAAAAAATCAAACTTGTCTCTTAGCGGCTCGTACCACTAACGGCAGGTACTTGGGAAATGCGGTAAGCTCGGGAAGAATCGTGAAGATTTAACAACATGTTGATAAATGTCCACGAGAGCCAAGAATACCTACGAGCGGCCATTACCGTAAATCTCTGAGTTCAAATCAGAGGAAACTCGGGAGAAATCTTGAATTAGCTCGTACAGTGGGACAACTGTATCAGCATCTGACTTTCGCAAATAATGTTGCAATAATGATGTTTCCATCTGAACCCATGGCCCTGACTCTATGTACAAATTATAAACTGTTCCTGTAAAAGGAAGTGGTTGAAGTGAGAATATTTATTGTGTGCGTCAGATATGACTTGGAACCTGTGAAATTTTTAGCTGTTGCAGTTTTGCAGAGTCGTTAAACACCACAACACGACAAATACATTACCAGTTATTCTAGCTTATCCAGAGCTAAAAATGCAACCTTGGTTCGATGAAGTGAATAGACAGGTGTTGAGTTTGGTTTGTGGTTAGAGTTATGCAGGGTTTATGAGCCTGATGGGTGATAAGAAGAACCTGATGATAATGGTTGTCAGACTCCTGATCCTTCGTTCCAATAGAAGAGGGTTATGTGGGTCTTTGATAATGTTAGTTACCTTCTTCTGGAGGTACTTCCTGTAGATCCCTTCAATGGTAGGGAGTGCTGCACAGGCAATGTTTACCACTTTCTGCAGCCTCCTTTGTTCTTGGGTGTTTGGGTTATCGATCCATGCTCTCCACCGTAGAATGTAAATGTTTAATGCTCCTGTTACCCAGATGCTTCAGAGCAGAGTGGAGAGCCAGTGAGACAACTTCTGCTGCAAATCCATTGTGGAAAATTGAAGGGGAATTATTTCTCAGGCAAGAATTGATTTGCATTAAATCCAACCAAGTACTTCATCACAATGGATGTGAGTGTCACAGTTGGTAGTCATTGAGGTGTGTCTCCTTACCCTCCATGGGCACCAGTATTATGGATGATTTATTGAAGTAGGTGAGATCCTCGGATCATATTAGAGGGAGTTTGACGTTGTCCATGAAAACTTCAGCCAGTTGGTTCACGCAGGAGACACAAGAAGTCACATATGCTGGAATCTTGAGCCAAACACAAAGTTCTGGAGGAAATCAATAGGTCAGGCAACGTCTGGGGAGGGAATAGACAAGTGGTATTTCAGGTTAGGACTTTTGGTCCACACAGGTTTAGAGAATGTGGCCAGTACACCATTAGGGCTGGATGCTTTCCAAGGGTTCCCCCTCAAGAAGGATCTTCAGATGCCTGCCTCAGGGCCAGTGATTACAGGGGCATCGGGAGCTGGGAGGGATACATCGTTGTTCTCACTTTTGAAGCAAGCATAGGAAGCATTGAAATTTCCTGGGAGTAATGCATGGTTGTCACTTGATGTCATCTTGTAGGAAGTGGTTTACAGGCCCTGCCACGAGCACCCATCTGAGCCTTCAGTTTAGCCCGGAACTTTGACATCAATTGTGCATTTTACTTCATGAAAATAAATCAAATGAATAACCAATGACTTTGATTTAACGTAAATATGATATCACTGTACTGGAAGGAACTGCAGATGCTGATTTACACCAAAGATAGATACAAAATGCTGGAGTAACTCAGTGGGTCAGGCAGCATCTCTGGAGAAAAGGAATAGGTAACAATTTGGATAAGTCTAGTTTAGTTTAATGATACATAGCGGAAACAGGCCCTTCGGCCCACCGGGTCTGTGCCGACCAGCGATTAACACTTTCCTACACACACACACGGGACAATTTTCACATTCACTAAGCCGATTTACTTATAATCCTGTACATCTTTGAAGTGTGGGAGGAAACCGAAGATCTCAGAGAAAACCCACGCGTTAAAGGGGAGAACATACAAACTCAGTACAGACACCACCCGTAGTCAGGATCGAACCCGGGTCTCTGGCACTGCAAGCGTTGTAAGTTCAGCAACTCTACTGCTGCGCTGCCATGCCGCCCACTGTGCCATACCATGAAGAACGGTTGAGACCTTTCTTCAGACTTCAAACTCTGAAGAAGAGTTATAACCCTATTCCGTTTCTCCAGAGATGCTGCCTGACCACTGAGTTACTCCATCATTTATGTCTATTATATCGATGTACACTGCTGGAAATCTTTGAGAAAATCCTGGCTCTCTGCAATGCACAATTTTATTTTCGACTCTTGCTCAGTAACAAAGGAACAAACCCTCTCTCAAATGCAAGTTGTCATGATCATTTCTTTTGGAGTTCTAAATCATATTTTCCATAATCTCAATGACTCATGTCACTGTATAAAACATAATAGGTTTTGAGTGGGCCTTACAACCAGTACATCTTACCTGGTATTTCATATGATAATGGCTGTTTTGGTCTTGGCCTCAGCATTTTCCTGCCTGTCCTCCAAAACACTCCACATCCATTTAGTTCTGAATGCTAAATGCTAAATCCTGAATACATCCAAGGCTCAGCTCAGCAAGTCTATGACAGCATCAACAGGTCTCTGGTTAATGCATTCGAAAGATCCATAGCTCTCAGAAGGAAATCCTGCTCATCGCTACATTAATTGGGCGAATCATTACTCAGAAATGATCCTACCTGGTTCTGTGTTGCTCCCTGAGAGAGAATGTGTTCCATCATGTATCCATTGAAGTTCCATTTACATCACATGTCCTTCAACACGATCACTTTTCTTTATTTCAACTCCAAACCCAGTTCAATTGTTTTTCACAAGACAAACATTTCAACTCAGAAATCAAAGCAGTGAACATTATCTAAAACTAATTTGAAGCAAATATAGTTTTCCTTGAATAAAAAACCCGCAGTTTTTCACTGATTTTACATTTGCACTGAGTAGCACTTCCCTATTTTCATTTTGAATTCCCCTTCCAAAAATTCCCTTTCCAAACCGAGTGACCCAGTGGCCCAGCTGATAAAGCTTCTACCCGACTTCACGTTCTGTCTGTGTGAAGTTTGCATGTACTGCCTGTGATCGTACTTATTTGTTCTGGGTCCTCCCGTTTCGTGCCACATCCCAAAGACCTGCAGTTGGTAGACTAATTGGCCACTGTAAATGGTCCCTACTGTGTAAGTGTTTGATAGAATGCAGAGGGTGGGGGGTAAAAAACTTGGATTAATGTAGGATTAGTGTAAAGGGATGATTGATGGTCAGCACAGAGTCGGTGGGTCAAAGGGTGTTTCTATATGTTTTTTTCTGAGCCTTGCATTAAGTCAAAAGAACAGCTTGACTTTTCGGGTCGAGACCCTTCTTTGATTCCTTGCATTTAATGATGCCCATCTCTGCTAATAATATAGCTGAATATTAATGTTGATTAAATGATATTTCATAAAACAATTGAATAAATTCAACTGAATCTTCTGTTCCAGTGTTACACTGGAGATAGTGCAGCAAAATAATTTTGACCCAACACAGGACAGCATCATCTCCAACATAAACTTGTAGTCATGGGAAAAAATGTCAGGAACTGGTTGTTGAGGATAATTCCACTTTATTCCATTGGGGGTACACGGGATCTATAGTATAACCTCAACAGGAATTCTCAATCCTGGTTTTGTATTTATCTATTGTTGTTGTCCTTCTGAATTCATTATATTACATTAGCAAGCTTTCCTATCAAATTATGGCGTTTCCTTCCCTATCTAATTCGGGTTTCTAATCTGAGACAAATTAGCTTAATTAAAATGTATGGCTCAGCTAACTTTGATCATGGTTTAAAAGGCACTACATCTGCTCGGATACCTGGGGTCAAGTTAGATAACTCCTGTAAACAGTTGGGGATCTCAGTGGTTATTTATAGTATTGCTCCTCGTAGCCAATAGTAGTTACGTTGTTGATTGACTACAACCATCAACAGGAGACCTGAAATGGGCGGCACCGTGGTAGAGTTGGTGCCTTACAGCGCCAGAGACCCAGGTTAGATCTTGACTACGGGTGCTGTCTGTTAGGAGTTTTACATTTTCCCTGTGGCTGCTTGGGTTTTCTCCAGGACGTTTCTTCCCTTATTCCAAAAACATGCTGGTTTGTTGGTTAATTGGCTTCTATAAATTGTCCCTAGTGTGTAGGATAGAACAAGTGTAGGGCTGATTGCTGAACAGCATGGGCAGGGTGGGCTGAAGGGCCTGTTTCCACTCTGTATCTCTAAACTAAACTGAACTATAATACTTACCTGCCAATGTTAGTCTGACTTAAAACTATCTCGTGTTTGAAGCTAACTTATATCTCTTATAAAAGGAGATACATCATGGACATTGGATCTGTTGGCATCTTTTGGGAATGTACTAGACAACAAATGATAAAGGACACCATGAAAAAACTGAGCCCCAAGGCTTTGAATAAGAGTCTTATTGAAGGAGGCACATAAGCAGAGAACCAACTTGTACACACAGGGTTCAAGACAAGAAGTATCCTATACAAATGATGGAAGAGATAGTTACGGAGACCAATGACTGAAGTTCAACCCCATTGACCTGGATGCAACATCACTAACTCTTATAGACCTTACAAGTGCTATTGACTGTGAATACTATCAGCTGTGGAAGTATCCTTGCATAGAGCTCAATGTAGCCACCATAAACCTCGTAACCCATATTCATATGCTTCACCTCATCCCAACACTCATGCAAACCTCACACTCATAACCCACAATGTGAATTTAAGCAGTATTCCTAAAAATAATTCATATTCATTCATAAAAATGACCAGCTCTGTGGGGATAGACACAAAATATTGGAGTAACTCAGCATGACAGACAGCATCTCTGGAGAGAAGGAATAGGTGACACTGTGGATCAAGACGCTTCTTCAGACTCTCCGGGGAGTTGAGAGGGAACCTTGTTTTTGGAGCCTTTCTGACTTTCCTTTCTTCACTGTTTCAAGAGCAGAAAGTGCATTATAATGGTAAGTGGTGGTGGAAATACTGCGTGGAATGGAACATGCACCAACTACCATGAGGTGAACACATGGAACGCAGGAGGTGAGGGGATCCCCCACATACTACCCCCAAGTTCTTGGTGAGTACAAAAAATATTGACTTCATTGATTTTGTTTAATGACCCGTACAATTCCTTGTGACTCCATTAAGTGGGAACAATTATATTTAAATAATAATTATACCTAAAATATATTAAGTATGACATAATATTGGAGTTAAGAACACTTAAAATGGAAATTGTATTGATGTCAAGTGAAGCAAAAGTACATACAACCAACAGCTGATGTTATCATGTTTGCTTAGTGCTGGCAACCAAAGATGGATTTCTCCATTATTTTTTGAATGCACTGTGTCCAGCTCCTAGCAGTTGTTGTTCATTATGAATAAGTGTTCGGCACAGACTACTAGGGGCGAGATGGCCTGTCTCTGTGCTGTAATTGTTATATGATTATATGGTTAATAACCCTTACTCTTGAGTAAGACCATGACATCTAGTTTACAGTGTAGTATGAGATGTGTACGAACATGGCAAATTAAACAAACCTGGGGACCGATAGTTCCTTTTCTTTCTTTCTTTTAAAATCTTTTTATAAGTTTTTTTCAAAAGCAAAAACAAAAGAACAAAAAAGTAACGATAAACTTAACAGTGATATTGATACATAGGGATCAGGGTTACATTAATGACAGGAATAACCTAAATATGAGCCCAGTGTCAACATACACATTGAATATAGACCTCCCGGTCTCTATGTAAATATAGTTATGTGTTTGAAAGAGAACTTATATGTATAAAAACAAAAAGATTAAAAGATAAAAATTGAAAAAACAAAAAAACTAAAGAAGAAAAAGAAAAAAAAAAGCAGAACAGAATCTGGGCTGCAAAGAGTTTTGACAGACTGCTGACCGACATACATTACAAACCAACTGACTCACATGGCTATCTGGACTACACGTCTTCCCACCCTGCCCCCTGTAAAGACTCCATCCCCTACTCCCAATTCCTCCGCCTACGCCGCATCTGTTCCCAGGATGAGACATTCCATACCAGGGCATCAGAAATGTCCTCGTTCATCAGGGAACAGGGATTCCCCTCCGCCACCATAGATGAAGCTCACACCAGGGTTTCATCCATACCCCGCAACACTGCTCTCTCTCTCCCCGTCCCCGCACTCGCAACAAGGGTAGAGTCCCTCTGGTCCTCACCTTTCACCCCACCAGCCGGCAAATACAACACATAATCCTCCGTCAGTTTCCCCACCTCCAACGTGACCCCACCACTCGCCACATCTTCCCATCTCCCCGATGTCTGCCTTCCACAAAGACCGCTCCCTCCGCAACTCCCTTGTCAATTCTTCCCTTCCCCCCCGCACCACCCCCTCCCCGGGCACTTTCCATTGCAACCGCTAGAAATGCAACACCTGTCCCTTCACCTCCCCCCTCGACTCCATTCAAGGACCCAAGCAGTCGTTCCAGGTGCGACAAAGGTTCACCTGCATCTCCTCCAACCTCATCTACTGCATCCGCTGCTCTAGGTGTCAGCTGATCTACATCGGGGAGACTAAGCGTAGGTTGGGCGATCGTTTCGCCGAACACCTCCGCTCAGTCCGCAATAACCAACCTGACCTCCCGGTGGCTCAGCACTTCAACTCCCCCTCCCATTCCCAATCCGACCTCTCAGTCCTGGGTCTCCTCCATTGCCAGAGTGAGCAACAGCGGAAATTGGAGGAACAGCACCTCATATTCCGCCTGGGTTGCTTGCGTCCGAATGGCATTAACATTGAATTCTCCCAATTTTGCTAGTCCTTGCTGTCTCCTCCCCTTCCTTAATCCTCTAGTTGTCTCCTCCCACCCTCCCATCCGCCCGCCCTCGGGCTCCTCCTCCTCCCCTTTTCCTTCCTTCTCCCCCCCTCCCCACCCCCCATCAGTCTGAGGAAGGGTTTCGGCCCGAAACATCGCCTATTTCCTTCGCTCCATAGATGCTGCTGCACCCGCTGAGTTTCTCCAGCAATTTTGTGTACCTTCAACAATTTAAGTCCTTGTTTGTCGTCAAGTCTGTTCCACCGTATACCAGTAAAAAATATTATTATAACAGTTGGAGAGGGGACAATTTAAGTTGTGTGAAAATGTTGAATAGATCTTCCCCAAGTCCTATCCTAACCAAGGGTTCAACAACGTCACTCCTAATTTTTTCTAAATTTAAACATGATATTGTTTCAGAGTACCAATGGGGTGTGGTTGGAGAATTAGAGTCTTTCCATTTAAATAAAATAGATCTTCTGGCGATTAATGTGGTAAAAGCAATCAGCTGATGGGCAGAACAGGACAGATGAGTAGAATCTAACATTGGCAGCACAAAAACTGCAGTAATTGGGTAAAGTTGTAAATCAATACCTAAAACTACAGAAATTGTATCAAAATAATATCAATAATTTTTCCAAAAGTGGGCAGGACCAAAACATATGAGTCAATGAGGCCACTTCAGAATTACATCTGTCACAGGTAGGATTTATTTGACGATAAAAACGAGCTAACTTATCTTTTGACATATGAGCTCTGTGAACCACCTTGAATTGTATCAGAGCGTGTCTTGCACACATTGAGGAAGTATTAACTAATTGAAGAATCGTCCCCCATATCTCTATAGATAAAGAAATTTGAAGTTCTCTTTCCCAGTCATTCTTAATTTAATCAAATGTATCTTTTTTTAATTTCAAAATCAACTCATAAATAGTCGTTATTAAACCTAAACCTTTCTGATAAGGGTTCAAATATAAAAAAAATTACAAGATATCGGTTTGATGTGGTAAAGGAAAAAAGGGTAGAGTAGCCCTCAAAAAATGTCTAATTTGTGAATATCTAAAGAAATGTGAGTTAGGTAGATGATATTTATTGGAGAGTTGTCCAAAAGACATAAAACAACCATCCGAAAACAAATCACGAAAAGCTACTAATCCCTTCCTCTTCCATAACAGAAAGGCTTGATTAGTGTCAGAAGGTTGGAAGAAAAAATTAGATATGATTGGACTCCATAAAATAAAATCATTCAATCCAAAAAACTTACAAAATTGAAACCATATTCGAAGTGTATGTCTTATATAACCATATAACAATTACAGCACGGAAACAGGCCATCTCGGCCCTACAAGTCCGTGCTGACACAACTTATTATTGGGTTAGTCGTATATTTATTCAATCTCGTAATTGTAAAAGGTAACGAGGCCCCTAGAATAGAGGCCAATTATAACACTTGCATAGAATCACGTTCAAAATGTATCCATCCTGGACATTGGGTATCTTCTAAATCTTTTGTTCAAAACATTAAATAACGAGCATTAACTGCCCAATAGTAAAATCTAAGGTTCGGCAGTGCCAAACCACCGTCTTTCTAATTTCTGTAAGTATTTTTTACTTAGTCTGGAATTTTTATTCTGCCATATATATAAGGAAATTTTGGAGTCAATAATATCAAAGAAAGATTTAGGAATAAAAATTGGTATTGTCTGAAATAAATATAAAAATTTAGGTAAGATAAACATTTTAATATTCTTTAAAAACCCCCCAAAAAACAAAAACAAAAAAAATTTAAATTAGGAAAGGATGCAATTAACTGTTTAAAAAAACTCAGGGTGATCAATATTGGGCGCATAAACATTCACCATAACAACATTTTGGTTATGAAGAACACCAAAAATCACCAAACATCTACCATATGGATCAGAAATTGTTTCATAATAAACAAACGGAATTGAGGAGTCAATAAAAATAGAGACTCCTTTCACCTTAGCCTGTGAATTTGAGTGAAACTGCTGTCCTCTCCAAATCTTGAAAAATTGTTGATTGTCGTCTTGCCTTACATGGGTTTCCTGAACAAAGATAATCTGAGCATTTAGTCTAAAAAGAAAATGTCCTCTTAATGGGGTGGTTCAAACCATTCACATTCCATGAAAGGAAGTTAATACATTCATCCATATTGTTTGTAAAAATCATGTTGGGTGTAAATGGTTAATTTCTTAAAGAATAATAGTTCATGATACTGGAAGGAGAAAAATCTAGGGCAGAGCCAGAAGTGACGACATTTCAGACATTTTTGTTGTTCAGATTCTGCACAGATAAAAAAAACTGAAAAACAGATATGAAAAACAAAAACTGCATTCATTTTGTTTGTCTAAAGACAGGGAAAAAAATCCTTCAATTTTAAAAATGGAAAGGCTAACAAAGAAAATCTTAAAAATTAACATATAATACCATTACATTAAATTAGCAGTATCTTAGAGAAGGTAAAAGTTGTTGTTTGATACCATCATACTAAAATTCTAAAAAGTAAATTAAAACCCCCCCAACTCACCCAATTAAATTCTTAATCATTACAAAACGATATATAACCATATAACAATTACAGCACGGAAACAGGCCACCTCGACCCTTCTAGTCCGTGCCGAACACGTATTCTCCCCTAGTCCCATATACCTGCGTTCAGACCATAACCCTCCATTCCTTTCCCGTCCATATAACTATCCAATTTATTTTTAAATGATAAAAACGAACCTGCCTCCACCACCTTCACTGGAAGCTCATTCCACACAGCCACCATTCTCTGAGTAAAGAAGTTCCCCCTCATGTTACCCCTAAACTTCTGTCCCTTAATTCTCAAGTCATGTCCCCTTGTTTGAATCTTCCCTATTCTCAGTGGGAAAAGCTTATCCACGTCAACTCTGTCTATCCCTCTCATCATTTTAAAGACCTCTATCAAGTCCCCCCTTAACCTTCTGCGCTCCAAAGAATAAAGCCCTAACTTGTTCAACCTTTCTCTGTAACTTAGTTGCTGAAACCCAGGCAACATTGTAGTAAATCTCCTCTGTACTCTCTATATTGTCAAAATAGGAACAGTAAATCTCCAATTATAACTTAATCAGCTATCAGTAGCTTCCGATCGTGGCTTCACCCTCATAAGCCTCCAGAAAGCTGGAAGCGTCTTGAGGATTGTTAAAAAATCGAATGTTACCATTAAAGAGTCGTATACGCAGTCTAGCTGGATATAGTAAGGCAGGGCACAACTCAGACATTACATTAAGGAAAGACTTTCTTAATTCTAAAAGCTCACGGCTGTAATCAGGAACAAGCTGAAACTTGCATCCTTCATATTCAACCATGCCCAACTTTTTTGCTGCCTGGAGAATATTCTCCTTTATCTGTACGAAGTGAAACCGAACAATCAAATGTCTCGGTTTATCTTGGGGTCCAAATATCTACCCGATCCTGTGTGCGTTATCCAAAATTGGAAGATTTTCATAGTGCTCGATAGTTCATTTCATTCAAGTGGTGGAGGTGTAGGAATGCTGTAATATCAGTCAATCTTGTTTTTTGAGTTTCCCTTTACCTCAATTTATCGGGATGTATCATAGCATGCTTTGTGAAAGCTCCATACAAGACTGCAAGGAATTGCAGAGAATTGTGGACGCAGCTGAGACCATCGTACAAACCAACTTCCCTTCCATTGACTCCATTTACACCTCATGCTTCTTTGGCAAGGCCACCAGCATAATCAAGGATGAGTAGCACTTCCTCATCTCCCCTCTCCCATTGGGCACAAGGTATAGGTGTATGAAAACGACAGCTCCAGATTCGGGGACAGTTTCTTCCCAGCTGTTATCAGACAACTGAACCATCCTACCAACAACTACAGAGCGGCCCTGAACTATTATCTACCACATTGGAGATCCTTGGATTATCTTTGATCAGACTTTACTGGCTTTATCTTGCACTAAACATTATTCACGTTATTCCCTTTATCAAATTGTATCCATCCTGGACATTGGGTATCTTCTAAATCTTTTGTTCAAAACATTAAATAACGAGCATTAACTGCCCAATAGTAAAATCTAAGGTTCGGCAGTGCCAAACCACCGTCTTTCTAATTTCTGTAAGTATTTCTTACTTAGTCTGGAATTTTTATTCTGCCATACACACACACACCCACTACCACACACACACACACACACACACACACACACACACACACACACACACACACACACACACACACACACACACACACACACACACACACACACACACACACACACACACAACCCTCTACCACACACACACACACACACACACACACACCACTCGCACCACTCACACACACACACACACACACACACATACTACCTCCCCCTTGATATTATATTCGCTCCACCGTGCCCCCCCCCCACAGTGCCCCCCCTCCACAGTGCCCCCCTCCACAGTCCCTCCCCCCCTCCACAGTGCCCCCCCCTCCACAGTCCCTCCCCCCCTCCACAGTCCCTCCCCCACAGTGGTCCCCATTGTTCTTTGTTCCCCACCCTCCCCAATTCTCCATTGTTCTCCCCCTACCTCCCTCACGACGGTCCCCCCACGCCGGGTCCCAGCCGCATTCCCAGCCCACAGCCGTGGCCCGTCGGGAAAAACCAGATAAACCAGCATCTGTAGTTACTCTTTATTACATTTGGAGTACTGTGTTCAGTTTTGGCCACCCTGCTATAAAAAGGATATCGGTAAGCTGGAAAGAGTGCAGAGAAGGTTTACAATGATGTTGCCAGGACTTGAGGGGCTGAGCTATAGGGAAAGGTTGGGCAGGCTAGGAATTTATTCCTTGATGTGCAGGTAGCTGAGAGGTGATCTTATGATATGTGTAGGAAAAAAATGCAGATGCTGTTTAAATCGAAGATAGACACACAAAGCTGGAGTAACTCAGCGGGACAGGCAGCATCTCTGGAGAGAAGGAATCGGTGACGTTCCGGGTCGAGACCCTTCTTCAGATCTTATGATAGGTGTATAAAATCATGAGTGGAATAGTTAGGATCAATGTGTAGACTTTTACTCAGCGTAGGGGAATCAAAAACCAGAGGACAAAAGGTTAAGTTGAGAGGGGCAAGGTTTTACACAAACCCTGAGGGGCAACATTTTCACCCAGAAGGTGGTGGATACATGACTGATCTGCCAGAGCAGGTAGTTGTGGCAGGTACTATAACAACATTTAAACGGCACTTGGACAGGTACAGGCCTTTATCAGTGCTATATGACCCCATGACTTGAACACTAAATTGTCATGGAAAATGTGTCCCTCTCCCCACCCACTCGCACCCATTCACCAAGCCGTCCTTGTTTACTAGTTTGTGTTTCTAGTTTGCATCTGTTGCTTAATTTGCATCTGAAACATTTCACCAAATATCATTTGTTTCCTTGACGTGAAAAGGCATTTGTTGTCAGTCTTTGTGCTTCCTGTTAAAAATACAGCAGAATTAACCCATGAAATACTTTGATTGCAATCTGTAAAGTCTGCAGGAGCAAGAGTGAATTATTTAGAAATTACTACGGAAGAACAGGCCGTTCAGCCCAACATCTCAGTGACAGACTTTATCCTCCACTCCAGCATCATCCAACGTGGCAGCATTGAGCTGTGTGGTGGAATGAGGGCTGGAAATGGAAACACAGCATCATTGCTGTTGGACTCAAACACGTCACATTGGACACTGGTCTCTGTGCTCTGGAACTATAACAGGCAGACAGTAAATGGGGCATTGGCTGCTGTACACATAAATACAGCATGCCAACAGGCTCTGTGGTCCATGTTCCATTTGCTCATCCCTCTACACCTTTCCTATCCACGTACCTGTCCAAACGACATTTAACTGTTGTAATTGTACTCCCATATACCACCTCCTCTGGTTGTTTGTTCCATGAATCCAGTACACTCTGTGTATGAAAGGTCCCATTTAACTCTTTCCCTGCTCACGTTGGAACATAGAACATTACAGCTCAGAAACAGTCCCTTAGTCCGCAATATCTGCACCAAATGTGATGCCAAGTCAAACTAATCTCATCTGCCTGCACGTTGTCCATATCCCTCCGTTCCCTGCATATCCCTGTGCCTGTCTAAAAGGCTCTTAAACACCACTATCACCACCACTAACTCCACCACCAATCCTGGGAACACCTCATTTAAACTTTCATCCTCTCACCTTAAAGCTATGCCCCCAAGTCTTTGATATTGCCACCCTGGGAAAAAGATTCTGAACGTCCACTCTATCAATGCCAATTTTATATTCTTCTATCAGTTCTCCCCTCAACCTCCAGAACTCCAAAGAAAACAATCCCAATCAGTCCAACCTATCCTTGTCATTAATACCACCTAGTTCAGGCAGACTTTGAACAATTAGACTCCTCCACCCTGGTAAAATGAATGCGATCACAAATCTTATCTATGCCCCTCATGATTTAATAAACCTCTGTGTGGTCACCCCTTAATAATAATAAATTTTATTTAATGGGCGCCTTTCAGACATCTCAAGGACACCTTACATAGTAATCGGAATAAAAACATATAATCGGAATAAAACAAGTAATAAAGACATCACAGAGACACAAATTAAAAACAGAATTCAATCCAAAAACAGAAAATCAAAAACACATTGTGGAGAGAGAGCAGCGGCAGCCAAAGCGCGCCAGCGTCCACTCTCTCTTCAAGGCAGCCATCTTGGACACAGACCTATATGGATAGCACTGTGGGGGAAGGCACAATGTCCAGTCCCCAACCCCAGTTCATCCATAGTCGGGCCTATTGAGGCCACCGCAATTGCCTCTACGGAGGCCCGATGTCCCTGGCCGATCTCACCGGGTGGTCTTGCCCCGGCGTCGGGAGAGTCCTTTCGGCGGCTGGGCCACCTGGAACGGCCGCTTCCTGGTTGGAGACCGCGGCTGCTTAGCCTCCTTCAAGAAAAAACAACTCTGACGTATCCAGGCTCTCCTTATATCTCGGACCTCCCTGTCCCAGCAACATCCTATACACCTATACACCTCTGCACATCGACGGAGCTGATGTGGAAAGGGTCAGCAGCATGAAGTTCCTAGGACTACATCTGTCTGATGACCTGACGTCCACGGCCAACACCACAGCTCTGGTCAAGAGAGCCCTGCAGCGACTTCACCCTCTCCGAAGACTACGGAAAGCAGGCCTCCCCACCACACACCTACGGACTTTTTATAGGGGGACTGTCGAGAGCACATTGACCTACGGCATCACTTCCTGGTTCGGGAGCTGCAAGGCGTACGAACGGCACCAACTAGACAGGATAGTGAAGACCGCAAGCAGGATTATTGGTGCTCCACTCCCCTTCCTGCTGGACATATACAGGAAGAGATGTATCAGCAGAGCCATCTCCATCATCAAAGACCCTTACCACCCATCGCATGACATTTTCTCCATCCTGCCATCTGGGAAGAGGTACAGGAGCATTAGCTGCAAAACCAGCAGGATGCTCCTCAGCTTCTTCCCACAGGCTATAAGACTGTTAAATGGACTTTGCCCCCTGCCAAGTATCGCGCACAAACCCCCACACTGCAGCAGAGCCACTGTTGTGCCGCTGCCGGTCGGAACGCCTGTTGAATGTTTAGTAGAGTGTTAAATTTGTGACATTTTTATTTTTTTTTTAAATTTCTATTTATTTTTCATGCACACTGAATGGACACTGGTTGAGCAACGTTTTTTTGTTTCCTCAGGAAATACTCAATGCGAATACTCAGGAAATGACAATAAAGATATACAATACGATACAATACAATCCTTGTGAAACTTCTGTAGCCTCTCTAGCTTAGTCACATCCGTCCTGTAGCATCTGCGCACCATGCGGTCTCACCAATGCTCTATACAGATGTAACATGATGTCCCCACACTTGTACAAGAGTGGTCTCCAGCACTTTGTCCACCCGAGTCATCATATTCAGGGAAGTATGTATTTGTACCCCAAGGTCTCTCTATTCTACAACACACTGTAAATGACAGGGCCTTGGAGAGTTTGTCTTGCCCTGGTTTAACTTCACTAAAGGCAATACTCCCACTTGTCGGTGTAAACTTTCAGCTTCCATTCCCTTGTCCACTTTCCCAGTTGATCTAGATCTTGTTGTAACCTTCAATAAACATCTTCACTGTCAATCACAACAACAATTTTCGTATCATCCACAAGCTCAAGCCATCTATGTTCTCATCCAAATTGTCAATGTATAAGACAAGCAGGGGACCCAGCACCAGTCCCTGTAGCACACCACTGGTCACTGGATTCCAATCTGAAACACAACCCTCCACTCCAACCCTCTGACTCTGACCACCAAGCCAATGTTATATCCACCTGGCCAGCCTAACCTGGATCCCATGTGATCTCATCTTACTGATCTATCTACCATACGGAACCAAGACAAAGGCCTTGTTAAAGTCCATGAAAACAACGTCTGCTTCCCTGACTATGTTATCGTCTTGGTCGCCTCTTCTTTTAGCCTTTAGATTTACAGATACAGTGTGGAAACTGGCCCTTTGACCCACTGAGTCCGCGCCGACCAGCGATGGCCCTGTACTCTCGCACTACCTGACACACGAGGTTCAATTTACAATTTTACCGAAGCCAATTAACCTACAAACCTGTACGTCTTTGGAGTGTGTGAAGAAACAAGAGTACCCGGAGAAAACCCCATGTGGTCACAGGGAGATGGAACATGTAAAGGAAACTAGACGTTGTCCATAGTCCTTTAACTAGGTCTTTATTTAAACACTAATAACACACGTTCCAGTACTAACCACAACTGGTCTACACACGTACTGGAACCCAACAGGGAGGGAACATGCAGACACTACAGTTATACTATAGAATGTGGGAGGGACAATATGCTAATGAGGTAGTTACATATATGGTTGCATGCATAACCATCTACATCCCTTCCCGTAAGATAAACAGCAGCAACAGGCAATTATACAGACCTGCACATAATAACAATACTGGTCAGAGAACATCTCAAACTAAGCATAATCACCATACCGATCAGGAGCCCGCACAACTCTGCCAGAGCGGGTCCGTACACCACCCTCACTCCCCTCTCCCAAAGGCAAAGGCAGCGAAGATCGGGGGGACGGAATAGGCAGTAACGCAGGTCGGGGACTAGAAACCGGCGAGGCCAAAACCGAACTAGAAGGGGAGGACGAAGAAGAAGAACCGACAGGAGAGGACCGCGGGGAAAGAACAGGAGAACCGAGATCAGGTTTCACAGGAGCAGGTTGGGTAGGCGCAGGAACAACAGCAGGGGCACATGGGATAGCCCGAGGGGGAGGAACAGGTATGGGAGTGGACGATGACGGGAAAGAGACCGGTGGAGGAGGCTCACGGACAGCACGCAAATGCTGGCGACTGCGACGATATACAGTGCCCTCGTAATCCACCAAATAGGAGCGAGGGGAGTCAGCCAGCCCTACAACAGTAGCAAGTTTGGAAAAACCAGTAGAAGTCTGCATGCGAACCACCTGGCCCGCGGAGAGGGAAGGTAGAGGACGACAAGACTTGTCATGAGACCGACGCTGGATCTCATGGCGATGAGAGATGCGGCGGTGGACCGCCTCAGGGGAACGAACCACAGGAGTCAGGGATTGTTGAGAAATGGGCATAGGAGGACGGAGGACGCGAGACATGAGCCGTTGGGCAGGAGAACCCAAAACCCCATCGCGAGAAACATTACGTAAATTCAAAAGTCCTTGGTAAAAATCACAATTTGACAAACGAGACTGTTCCAACAAAGTCTTAGCACTGCGCACAGCACGTTCTGCCAGCCCGTTGCTCTGAGGGAATTCCGGGCTGCTAGTGTAATGGGCAAAGTTCCACTTAGTCGCAAAGGCAGCGAACTCAGCACTAGTGAATTGCCGGCCGTTGTCAGTTTGAAGCTTCACTGGAGAGCCAAACGTGGCAAAGTGACGGCGCAGCTTACTGATGACCATCTCCGAGGTGATGGTGGGAAGAAGGTCCACATCAAACCAAGATGAATATGAGTCAACGAGTACCAGATAGTTCTTCCCACGCCACTCAAAAATATCGGTGGCCAGCGAAGACCAGGGCATGTCAGGCGCCGGCTGTTGTAGCAGGGGCTGTCGTTGATGGTGAGGGGCCGTGGAGTTGCAAGCAGCACACGCAGCAACCCGAGCCTTGATGTACTTGGCCATAGCAGGCCAATAGTATTGCCCTTGGGCATGGGCAACGGTGGCGTCTGCACCCGGGTGCCCGGAGTGTGCAGCAGAATAGTAGGCATCATACAACGAGGCAGGAATAACCACTTTGTGACCCTTAATGACAATACCATCCCGAAGTACAAGCTCGTCCCGAACCAGGAAGAACGGCCTCACGGCAGCAGGCAGGGAGTGTGGCTTGCAGGGCCAACCACGCAGAATAACAGCAGACAGCTGCTGCAAATCAGAGTCAGCAGCGGTGTGCTCAATCAGTGTCTGTAACTGCTTGGACGGGACAAAATTAACGTTGAGGACGTGCAGATCAGATTGTTCATATGGATGCTGTACACAGGAGGACAAAGGCGCCCGCAACAGGGCATCAGCAATATGCATTTCCGTGCCCTTCTTGTACACTATGTCAAACTCAAAGCGTTGCAGCTGTAACATCATCTGCTGCAACCGGGCCGGGGCAGCATGAATGGGCTTATTAAGTATGGTAACCAACGGCTGGTGGTCCGTTTCGACTGTGAACTGCACACCATAAAGAAAATCTCTAAACTTCGAACAGGCAAATACCACAGCCAGGAGCTCCTTCTCGAATTGAGCATACCTCTGCTCCGTGTCAGTCATTGTGCGAGAAGCAAACGAGACAAGCAGCAGAGAATCACCTTCACAGAGCTGCATGCAGGCAGCACCGAGGCCAAAACGGGAAGCATCACAGGTCACGACAATCGGCAACTTGAGGTCAAAGAATCGCAGTACAGGAGTGTCAATCAGCTGCTTTTTTAAAGCGTCAAAAGACAGTTGGTGCTGTGGGCTCCAAGACCAGGCAACGTCCTTCTTGGTCAGAAGGCGCAGCGGCGCACTTAGCTCACTGAGGCGCGGGACGAACTTGCCCAAATAATTCACCATCCCGAGAAACCTTTGCAGACCTGCAACATCGACAGGGGCAGGAAACTCTGAAATAGCAGTGGTCTTGGCAGGGTCGGGCTTCAGACCCCGAGAGGTGAAAATGTGTCCGACGTAAGAGACCTCAGACAGTCGGAACCGGCACTTGGAGGGATTCAGCTTGAGGTTTATCTGACGAGCACGGTCGAGGACCCGGCGGAGATTACGGTCATGCTCCTCGACATCCCGGCCGTACACAAGGATGTCATCTACAATGATGGCACATGGGAGCCCGGCAAACAACTGCTCCATGGAGCGCTGGAAAACCTCGCTGGCGGAGCTAATCCCGAAAGGCATTCTGATGAACTTGTACCTCCCAAAAGGCGTGGCGAAAGTGGTGAGGTCGGACGACTTGCTGTGCAGAGGAATCTGCCAGAAGGAGCTTCCGGCGTCAAGAACAGAAAACACGGTGGCTTGGCCCACCTGGGCAGCTACATCCTCGACAGTCCGCATAGGGTAGTGTGGTCTCTTGATGGCAGTATTCAGATCCTTCGGGTTGATGCAGACCCGAATCTCGTTCTTGCCCTTCTTCATGGTTGCGACCATGGTGGACACCCAGCTGGTGGGCTCGCTGACAGCTTCCAGGACCCCCAGGTTCACCATTTTGTCCAGCATAGCTTTAACCTTGTCCTTCATTGCAAACGAAACCCTATGAGACGGACGGCACACTGGGGTGACAGATGAGTCAATGGCAATCTTGTATACGAGGGGTAGCTTCCCCAACTTGTCATCAAAAAGATCGTGGTATTCGGACACGGGGTCTAACTTTACCCGCACCTCATGGACAGTACTGTCAAACGCAACCAGGCCCAGATCCTGGCAAGCCTGATTACTTAGCAGAGGCACGCAATCACAGTCCAAAACAAAAAACGATAAATCACGAGACGTCTTCTGTAGCTTGCAGTGGAAAGTTACCCTCCCCACAGGAGTCAGCTCCTCCCCACCGTAGGCTCTCAGCACCGATCGATCAGCAGACAGTTGCTCATTATTCCTTATCTTGTGGAAGAGCTTTGTTGAAATAACAGAGACCTTGGCTCCAGTATCCAATTTCGCTGTGAAGGTCTTGTTATTGACAGTGACTAGCACCGATGGATCGGGGAGGCGAGTCTGGTTGTGCAGCAGAGCGTAAACACTAGCATCCCCCATCGAAATGCTGGAGTCAGACTCGAGGGCGGAATCCTCCTCAAACTGAGAATCAAGGACATTGTCGATCCTTAGGAGATTGTTGAGCACCTGGCGAGGTGGCTGAGCCACGTTCCCACGGGAACGGCAAACGGACGAGAAATGGTTAAACTTTCTGCAGTAGTTACAGGCTTTTCCGATAGCAGGACAAGCAGCCTGTGGCAAGTGACCATATCCACAATTAGGGCACTTTCTGGCACCCTGGGGGCGGGGGACAAACTGGGGGCGAAACTGTGGTCTGGAATTGCTGGGTGCCCTTCGTGGCACGGACACAGTAGCCACAGCGATGGTGCAGTTCCCAGAACCTCTCTCCCCACTGACCGGAGCAACGACCTCAGCTAGCCTGCAGGCATGCACAGCTTCATTTAACGTGAGGTCAGGTTTCCGCATTAAATCAGTTCGCAGCTTTTGATCAAGCATTCCATTAACCAGTATGTCCCGCGTGAGCTCGTCACGTAACTCACCAAAACGACAGCGTTGCGACAGGTGGCGGAGGTCAGCAATAAAACATTCCACCGGCTCCCCAGGCTGCTGCCTGCGGGAGAACAAACGTGTTCGTTCCAAGATACGATTAGAAGGCAGGTCACAGATCTCCGTAAACTTTCTCAGTAGACAGGCTGGGTCGTCAGGAGATTCAACAGGCTCGACAACCTGGCCAGCCGCGTCCAGGACTGCTGGACGGTATTCAAAGTGCTTAGCTCTCCTCATGGCATCCGGACCAGCGAGATTCAGCAGCAAGGATGCTCTGAGAGCAGGAAAGTCATTGTGGTGTGCGATGTTCACATAATGATTGTAGTCCATTACAAATGTCTCCCATCGCTCCGCGATGTCAGCATCAAAAACTAACGGGGAAGGCTTGCGACACGACGAAGCCATCCTTGCACACACTTACAAGACAAATGAATTAAAAAAAACCCGATAAACAGAGGCGCAGATTTACACTGGCTGACACCATGTAAAGGAAACTAGACGTTGTCCATAGTCCTTTAGCTAGGTCTTTATTTAAACACTAATAACACACGTTCCAGTACTAACCACATCTGGTCTACACCTAGCAGGGAGGGAACATGCAGGGACTACAGTTATACTATAGAATGTGGGAGGGACGATATGCTAATGAGGTAGTTACATATATGGTTGCATGCATAACCATCTACAGAACACACTCCGTACAGACAGTTATGGTACAGTCAGGATCGATCGCGGGTCTCTGGCGCTGTAAGGCAGCAGCTCTACTGCTACTTCACTGTGCCATCCCAGCACTTCAAGAAGCTTATTACAATTGTGAGACATGATTTACCATGTTGACTATCCTTCATCAGTCCATCCCTTTATGCCAATTCTAAGCCGTAGTTATGGGCACCTGCATGGGCCCCAGTTATGCCTGCCTCTTTGTAGGCTACGTTGAACAATCCCTGTACAGGCGTACACTGGCCCTATCCCCAAACTCTAGCTCTGTTACATTGATGACTGCATCAGTGCTACCTCCTGCACCTGTGCAGAACTCATGGACTTCATCGGACAGGAAGGCACTACAACGGGTGGTGAAAACCGCTCAGTACATCATCGGTGCCCCGCTCCCTGCCATGGATGCCCTCCACCGAAAACGGTGTCTGAGACGGGCCGGGAAGATCATCAAAGACCCCTCCCACCCTAACCATGGACTGTTTGTCCTCCTCCCATCAGGGAGGCGGTACAGGAGCCTCAGGTCTCGTACTAGTAGGATGAGGAACAGCTTCTACAACAACACTATCACATTGCTGAACTCGGAGTCCCGCCGATAGATTTCTCCAGTCTCTCCGTCCACATTGTTTGCTTATTCTGTATTTTTATTTCTATATTGCACTATTACTACGGACTGACGCTAAACTGCATTTCGTTGTACCCATTCTTGTATCTGTGCAATGACAATAAAGTTGAATTGAATTGAATCATCAACTTCACCACCAATTTTCATCCTGCACTCAAATTTACTTGGACCATCTACGACACCACCCTTCCTTTCTTGATCTCACAGTCTCCATCATTGAAAATAGACTATTGACTGATGTCCATTACAAACCCAATGACTCCCTCAACTATCTCGACTACACTTCTTCCCACCCTGCTTCCTGCAAAGACACTATCCCCTACTCCAAATTCCTCCGTCTACGCCGCACCTGTGCCCAAGATGAGGTGTTCCATTCTAGGACATTAGGGAATGGGGGTTCCCCTCTCCTATCATAGATGAGGCCCGCAATCAAGTCTCCTCGGCACCCCACAGCTCTGCCCTTGCTCCCCTTTGTCGTAACAGAGACGGAGTCCCCTTGGTCTTTACCTTCCACCCCATCAGTCGTCGCATACAACACATAATCCTCTGAAATTTCTGCCACCTCCAACGGGATCCCACTATTTAGTTATACCAAGCCAATTAACCTACAAACCTGCACGTCTTTGGACTGTGGGAGGAAACTGAAGATCTCAGAGAAAACCCACGCAGGTCACAGGGAGAACGTATAAATTCCATACAGACAGCACCCGTAGTCAGGATCGAATCCAGGTCTCCGGCACTGCAAACGCTGTAAGGCAGCAACTCTACCGCTGTGCCACCTTGTTTCGTCCACAGAGCGCAGAGGATCATTGGGACAGAGCTACCAGCCTTGGAGGGCATCTACCACACACGGTGCCTCAGGAAGGCCGTCAGCATCCATAAGGACTCATCACACCCTTGTAACGGACTGTTTGAACTACTTCCCTCCGGCAGACGTTACAAGGCCTTCTACGCCCGAACCTCCAGGCTCAGAAACAGCTTTATTCCAAGAGCTATAGTGGCTCTG
Source organism: Leucoraja erinaceus (assembly GCF_028641065.1). Classification (NCBI taxonomy): domain Eukaryota; kingdom Metazoa; phylum Chordata; class Chondrichthyes; order Rajiformes; family Rajidae; genus Leucoraja; species Leucoraja erinaceus. Next base: position 55,542,015 of record NC_073390.1, read on the forward strand.
AACCGGCCCTGCTGAGTGCCCCCCAACCCCCCCCCCCCATCCCCCCTGGACAGTCTCCCTCGGATGGTCACATCACTCAGCTTGCTTATTTATTTATTTTACTTTTCTTGTACATCGGTGGAGCTGCATACTAAATCTCGTTGCACTGACGTGCAATGACAATAAAATATATTATTATTATTATTATTATTATTATTATTATTATTATTATTATTATTATTATTATTATTTATTTCTGGACACTTTAATTCTCCTTCCCATTCTTACCCAGACCTTTCTGTCCACGGTCTCCTCCATTGTCAGAGTGAGGGCTAAACGCAAATTGGATGAACAGCATCTCATATTTTGCTTGACCAGCTCACAGCCCAGTGGTATGTACGTTGATTTCTCTCACTTCAGGTAACCCGAGCTTTCCTCTCTCTCTATCCCTTCTCCAACCATGTTGCATGAGCTTACAGTTCTGGTCACCACATTATAGGAAAGGTATGGATGGGCTGGAGAAAGTGCAGAGATGGTGCCTTGTGTTCAGTTCTGCTCACCCTGCTATAGGAAGGATGTCATTAAACTGGAAAGACTGCAGAGAAGATTTATGAGCATGGTGCTAAGAATCAAGGGGCTGAGCTATAGGGGGAGTTTGGGCAGGCTAGGACTGTATTCCTTCGAGTGCAGGAGGCTGAGGGATGACCTTACTGAGGAGATTCCAAAGGCATTTTATAAGTACATTAGACCAAGTGCAGACCCATTGGGTCTGTTCCCCCAACAGCGTTTGCGGGGGGGGAGGCTGCGGCATCACACTCAAATTAACCACCCCCCAAACTCACAGGTGGGGGGAGGGGGGGGGGGGAGAAAAGGGGAGGGAGGGGAGAGGAGGAGGAGGGGAAACACATGACAGATTTGGGAAGGAAAGGAGAGCGGGGTAGGGGGTGAGAGAGGGGGATGGGGAGAGAGATGTGGGGGAGGGGGGATGTGGAGGGAGGGGAGGAGGGGAGGGAGGGGGAGGGGTGGGGGGGGAGAGAGGGGAAAGAGTGGGGAGGGGAGAGTGGAGGGTGAAGGGGAGACGTGGAAGAGTGGGGGGGAGGGAGGAGGAGAGAGGGGGGGAGTGATGGAAGAGGGACAGAGGGGTAGGAGGAAGGGGGCGGGTGGAGAGAGGGAGAGGGGTGAGGAGAGGGAAACATAGAAATTAAGTGCAGGAGTAGGCCATTCGGCCCTTCGAGCCTGCACCTCCATTCAATACGATCATGGCTGATCATCCAACTCAGTATCCTGTACCTGCCTTCTCTCCATACCCCCTGATCCCTTTAGCCACAAGGGCCACATCTAACTCCCTCTTAAATATAGCCAATGAACTGACCTCAACTACCTTCTGTGGCAGAGAATTCCAGAGATTCACCACTCTCTGTGTGAAAAAAGCTTTTCTCATCTCTGTCCTAAAGGATTTCCCCCTTATCCTTAAAATGTGACCCCTTGTTCTGGTCTTCCCCAACATCGGGAACAATCTTCCTGCATCTAGCCTGTCCAACCCCTTAAGAATTTTATACGTTTCTATAAGATCCCCCCTCAATCTTCTAAATTCTAGCGAGTACAAGCTGAGTCTATCCAGTCTTTCTTCATTTGAAAGTCCTGACATCCCAGGAATCAGTCTGGTGAACCTTCTCTGTACTCCCTCTTTGGCAACAATGCCTTTGAACATTGGGCATTGTGACATCACACGATGGAACGTTCACCAGGGGCTGGGGCTGGTGCTGCTTCTATGGGTGAGAAGCCAGTTTATTTTTGAAATATTGGGTGGGGGGGGGGGGGGGAAGAAGAATTTGATTAAAAACGTGTACTTAAACACGACGAAATGTAATGAGGATTGGATACTTAGAAAGAAAAGTGAAATCTCTACTGAATTGGAAAAGATGTCGGCGATTCTGCGTCTGGTTTCAGAGTTGCAGGGAATCAAAGGAAGAAACGCGGCCGGAAGCCGTACATGTAAATGGATCCATTCCGATTGGACGTCTGCGAGCGTCGGGCATCGTGATTGGACGTCTGCGAGCATCGGGCATTGTGACATCGCACGGCGGGAACGAATCGAAAGGCAGGCAGGGCGCCGGACGGCAGGCGGTCGGATGGGGCGAGAGTTTTATATATTAATAGAAGATAGATAGAAGATAGATAGATAGATAGATAGATAGATAGATAGATAGATAGATAGATAGATAGATAGATAGATAGATAGATAGATAGATAGATAGATAGATAGATAGGACAAGTTCATAAGTTCATATGTCATAGGAACAATTTTAGTCCATTTAACCCATCGAGTATATTTTGCCATTCAATCACGGCCAATCTATCTTTCCCTTTCAACCCCATTCCCCTGCCTTCTCCTCATAACACTTGACACCCTTACTAATCAATATTTATAAATTAGTAAGAGAATAAAACAAAAAACATTATTTAAGTGCATAAACTGAATCAAGTCCTGAATGAACAAAGGCCCTTCGAGAAATTACCCTGTAGGGGACAGTTATAGAGAACAATAAAATGTTAGTAGATGTTTGTAGTATTTGACTACAAAACGTTCACTGTTTATGGTATAAAACGTTATGGACATCCCACTGATAGCAAGTAAAAGTAGGGGAGAAATAAAAATACCATCACCATTTCTATAACATTAGTGTCAGGCAAAATGATGGAGGCCCAGGCTAAGTGTTGGTACAGGGGTTGGAACCAATTATTAAGGAGTTGAAAACAGTCCATCTGGAAAGTTATAATCAGGTTGTGCAGAATAAGCATGGCTTTCTGAAGGGGATATCACATCTGACAAATTTATTACAGTTTTCTGAAGAAGTAATTGCCAGAGTGGATAGAGAAAGCCCCTGGCCATAATATTGTTGATGTTCAAAAGGCATTGTTCACAAGACGCCACAACAAATATTGCTTTGCAAGATCAAAGATGTTGGTAACACACTGACCTAAATAGAGGGTAGCCAAAAATGCTGGAGAAACTCAGCAGGTGCAGCAGCATCTGTGGAGAGAAGGAAATAGGCAACTTTTCGGCCAAAACCCTTCTTCAAACTAATGTGAGGGGAGGGGGGAAGAAGAATGGAAGAGGAGGAGCCAGAGGACGGAGGGAGAGCTGAGAAGGGGTGGAGACAGTAGGGACTACCTGAAAATAGATAAGTCAATGTGTAAACTGCCCAAGCAAAATATGAGGTGCTGCTCCTCCAATGTCCGGTGGTGCTCACTCTGGCCATGGAGGAGGCCCAGGACAGAAAGGTCGGATTCGGAATGGGAGGGGGAGTTGAAGTGCTGAGCCACCGGGAGATCAGGTTGGTTATTGCAAACCGAGCGGAGGTGTTCGGTGAAGCGATCGCCAAGCCTACGCACCGATGTAGATCAGCTGACATCTAGAGCAGCGGATGCAATAGATGAGGTTGGAGGAGGTGCAGGTGAACCTCTGTCCCACCTGGAACGACTGCTTGGGTCCTTGAATGGAGTCAAGGGGGGAGGTAGAGCGACAAGTGTATCAAGATGCATGAGGTACAAGAGAAAGCAAACGTGGCTATGGTACCGGGACTGGGTTAGGATGTGGTCATAGAGTTGGAGGGAAGGGGAATCACAGAGGGGGGGCAGCGAGAGAGGAGGTCGTGAAACTGTCTTCGGAGGGAGGAGGAGAACTTCTTCAAAGTAGGCATACCTTGAGGAGATTTCATAAATAGAGGACTTGTTAACTAGCAGAAAGCAGTGAGTAATGTTCAGAGAATCATTTTTAGGTTGGCAACTTCTAATCAGTGGTATGCCAAAGCGATTGATGCTATAGATAGGTAAATAGATAGATAGATCCTTTATTGTCATTCAGACCTTTCGGTCATGAACGAAATTATGTTGCCTGCAGTCATACACATAATCAATAATAACAAAACATACAATAAACACAAATTAAACATCCACCACAGTGAGTTCACCAAGCGCATCCTCACTGTGATGGAGGCAAAGTCTTAGTCTCCGTCTCTTCCCTCCTTGTTCTCCCTCTGCGCTGAGGCGATTGATTCAGGCGGGAGATGCCGCCCTCCAGTCCAGCGGACCTCCGTGGTGATGTCGCTGCCGCCGAAAGCCGGAACGCCGTCTCCGCTCCGAGTCGGCCCGCCACAGCATCAGCTCCAGGTCCCGCAGTCTCCACTCCGGGCCGCCACCCCAGCTCCAGGCCGCTGTCCCAGCTCCAGGTCCCGCAGTCTCCGCTCCAGGCCCCGCAGTCTCCGCTCCAGGCCGCCGCCGAAAGCCAGCACGCCGCACCAGCAAGTCGGGCCACCGCTGCCTTAGCCCCGAAGACGGCCAGCCTCTCGTTGGTAAGTCCTGGCTGGCTCTGCCTCCAGAGCCTCAGGGTCAGTCGCAGGTTGGAGGCCGCCAGCTCCGCCATAGACGGAGGCAGAGAAGTGGGATACGACACAAAAAAGTCGCATTCCCCCGAAGGAAGAGACAGAGAACATGTTTCACCCCATCTAACACAACCCAACAAACTAAAACTTAACCAAAACAAGACAAAAAAAAACAACAGAAAAAAGTAAAGACAGACGGACTGCAGGCGAGCCGCAGCTGTTAACAGCGCCGACACTTCCGGATGATTTATGATTGCAATCTATATTAGCAGATATGTGCAATCTATATTAATGATGTAGAGGAACGAAGCAAATGTATCATAGCCAAATGTAATGATATTTAAAAAGTAATGAGGTGGAGGGGTAACTGCAGGGTGGAACCGCTGCATGGACAATACAGTTTACAAAGACAGCAATAAGCTGAATAAATGGACAGAAAGTTGGCGAATAGAGCACGCTGAGGAAAATGTTGAAGCTCTTCACTTTGGAGCAAGGAATGATAAAATAAATTATTTAAACAGAAACGTTGTAGAAAGCTTTAGCGCAATGTATTTGTGTACCCTCTAACACAATGCATAGAAAGCTAACATATGCTAGTCAGGAAGAACATGGAATGCTGGTTTTATTCCAAGGTTGGAGTCCAAGATTAGGGAAGTCTGCTCGCAAGGGGGAGAAGACACTCATCCACCGGAGTGGCGCCAGCAATGGCTGCCTTGCCAACAGTCTGTCTGTCCCTTCCTTCTTTGTTGTTTTAATAGTATGTGTTACAGTAAATGTATGTTTTTAATATTCTTTAGCTTGTTTTATGTGGGGGGTGGGGGTTGGGGGAAAGTTGGCAGCCTCTTGCTGGAGATCGACCTCTGACCTCCAACCATGGGAGCCTGCGGACTTTAACATCGTGGAGCTCGCAGTCTCTGGTTCGAGACAAACTTCGGAAGCTCCAAACTGCAGGAGCTTCGACCGTCCCAACGCGGGAACTACGATTGCCCCGACGCGGGTGCTGAGACCGCCGGCTTCCTGAGCTTCAATCGCCCCGTCCGCGGGAGAATAAAGAGGAAGAAGAGTGGACTTTACTGCCTTCCATCACAGTGAGGAACGTGGGGAATCCGCTGTGGTGGATGTTTACGTTAACTTTTATGTAGTTGTGTGTCTTGATGCTTTTATTTTGAGTATAGCTCTATGGTAATTCGTATATCATTGTACCTTAATTGGTACATGTGACAATAAAAGCCCTTTGAAACCTTTGAGACCCATATATTGTTTTGATTCCCTTTTTTTAAGGAAACATGATTTATCAATGGAGGCAGTTTAGAGAGTTCATTAGGATGATCCTGGGTATGGAAGGTTTACCTTTTCACGAAAGGCTAAATGGGTTGATCTGTACTCATTGGAGTTTAGAAGAAAGAGGTGCATTGAAACATATTGAAACATACAAGGTTTTTAGGGGAAATGTTGGGTATATGATTCCCCTCGTGGGAGAGTCTAGGGTCAGGGGGCATAGTATCTGAATAAGTCTAAGATGTAAGAAAAACGTGAGCATTTGGAATTACTTCCCCAGAAGGCAGCGAGCCTGAAGCGTTAAAGTTTGTAAAGTTAGATTAGTTACTGTAGATGAGTCGTGACCTTATTGAATGGCAAAGCAAGCTCGAGCAACTGAATGGCTTATTTCTATTTCTTGTGGACTTGGTGAATATTAGAAACAGATGTACTAACCCCTTTACCAAGCAATTGCTTTGCATTCTTAAATATGTGCACACATGTGTACGGACATCAATGTGGAATCAAGGGCACTATTGAATCTAAATTTATTGTTACACTCCCTGATCTTTGCTGGTGTCGAGTTGAATTATATTTCCAACAATATAGAGAAGGAAATGATTGTGCAGTTGCTGGAATCATCATTTCAACACAACAGCCACAATATGTTAACAACAATATGTTAACAGGAAGCAACCAACCTACATACTACAGTTATACCATTAACATTGCAAATTTATGGAAAAACCAAGACCACAAACATTTGAATTCTCAATCTGCATAGATATGCATTCATAGTAGAGGTGTGCATAGTAGTTTAAAGTAAAACATATCCACCCACTTGTGATCCCACATAAAATACCAAAACAGTAGTTGTTTTAATGCTGACAGGAACATGCTTGTAATATAATGTTTCAGAAAGAACTGCAGATGCTGGAAAAAATTGAAGGTAGACATAAAAGTTGGAGAAACTCAACGGCTGAGGCAGCATCTACAGAGTCTGAAGAAGGGTCTCGACCCAAAATGTCGCATATTCCTTCGCTCCATAGATGCTGCCTCACCCGCTGAGTTTCTCCAGATTTTTTGTCTACTTTTGCTTGTAATATAAAGTTCCTTCTCTCAGCAATTGCTTACACACCATTATAGCCTTTACCAGCTGCTCTATTCAAATAATTCTCTACTTGAAGGACTTCTATGCCGACCTGAAAAAAAAGCAAAGCTTTGCAAAGAAAGTGAAGCACTGATGTCTGTCAATTGGATTCTTACTGGATTTCATCAAATAGTAAGATTAAATGAGCTTTATTTTATGAGGAGTTACGGTGAGCGATTACGTGAAGAAGCCCCGCCAGGCCGCATGCATATCATTCTTCAAACCAGCGGAGTGAAATCACAGATAACAGCAGTCGAAGTAACATAGTAAGACTCAGAAGACTAGAACTACCAGATGATCTTTGCGATTATGAGGGCTGTGAGCGGAGGGCATGTAATCGCTCACCGTAACTCCTCATAAAATAAAGATCAAACTTCAAACTGGTAAGTTCTCGTTTAATCTTACTATTTTACTTCAGTCATGTGAGTGATTCTGTGAAGATTTCAAAGCTCTGTGATTTCATGCCGTGAGAATCGAGTCACCACAACCACGGCTGCTTCAATGATAGATGAGGGAAACATTCATAATGAATAAATAATAGTAACTCCTCTCATTCGGGAGTAACTAACCACTGAACCTAAGTAAAGTTGGCAAACCCTGGTCTGGCCTTGGGTTATTATGAATTTTTTATAACCATTGCTGCGGAAATTGTAGCAGCCCTGGTGGAGTGAGTCTCGGAAATATATCAGTATCTACTCCTGTATGAGCCAAACCCTGTTTCGATCACCTGGGGATGGTCCAACCCAATACCTTTTTAAATTTTTTTATATTATCAACATTGCTAGTTCCGAGCCTCTGCGCTCTTCGCGAACTTGACGTATTGTTATATATGTGTGACCATAACCAAAGTTTCATGAGGTTTGTCATGAATTAGTTTGAGATTTTATCTCTATTCTGCTTATACAAATATTAAAACATAATATTATTTACAGATGTAATCATCCTATGTAGTCACAATATGTAATGACTGAACCCGTGAGGATAACTTCCTATAATAGCCGAGCCAACTAAGGATGTACCTGGAGCTCCCTGTTGAAATAGTATTAATACCACATTAAATATCCCATTAGCCCTGTGCTTATCTTGGGAACATGTGAAAAATATTCTTTCTCCCTTGATATTATAACCATATAACCATATAACAATTACAGCACGGAAACAGGCCATCTCGGCCCTACAAGTCCGTGCCGAACAAATTTTTTTCCCCCTTAGTCCCACCTGCCTGCACTCATACCATAACCCTCCATTCCCTTCTCATCCATATGCCTATCCAATTTATTTTTAAATGATACCAACGAACCTGCCTCCACCACTTCCACTGGAAGTTCATTCCACACCGCTACCACTCTCTGAGTAAAGAAGTTCCCCCTCATGTTACCCCTAAACTTCTGTCCCTTAATTCTGAAGTCATGTCCTCTTGTTTGAATCTTCCCTATTCTCAAAGGGAAAAGCTGATCCACATCAACTCTGTCTATCCCTCTCATCATTTTAAAGACCTCTATCAAGTCCCCCCTTAACCTTCTGCGCTCCAGAGAATAAAGACCTAACTTATTCAACCTATCTCTGTAACTTAGTTGTTGAAACCCAGGCAACAATATTAGGGGTGAACCCCAGCAGGGTGGGTCCCTATTGCTGCCGTAAATAAGATGGGAAGCACGTTGGGCACAGTTAATGGTCCTATTACTTAATTTTGTCAAGACCCATTTGAAACGAACTGCAAACTGTCAGTTATCTGTGCCGTATGAGATGTGACTTAAGTATTTAAACAACACTCCCCATTTCCTGATGAGGAAATGTAATGCTTTCCTTTCTTGGTGCTATCCCTGCATTTGCAGCGAGCACAGACATGAATTGTACTGACAGCCCGAGTCGCAGGACTGGTCCACTCAGAATCTATGAGTGAATAATTGATTTACCATGCAGAGGCTGGTTTCTCGATCCACGGGCTAACCCAGCAAATCTTATGTTAAGAATAACCGTAACGGTTGTATTTTTATTCCCTGTAAACCGGGAAACATAGCTGCAAAGGACAGTCAGACAGAATGTTGGTACTGAATAATATACATCTTTCAGATCTATACTTGCCATATAATATCCTTTGAAAACCAATTGTTTAGTAGTACCGAATGTTTCCTTTTAAAAGCTTATACTGGACATAGGAATTCAGTCGGGTTAGATCCAGAATGGCTTGGGAAATATATTTAGACACAAACTGCAGAGGCTGATTTATTATTACACCTTTTGTGAATCATGGTTTCAATTTTATCATTTACCTGTCAAGTTTCTGGTTTTGAAAACACCAATTTCCGACTTGGTGTATGTTTAGTGGGTGGATGTTATTCAAGAATAACTCAATTTGAAACCCTGAATGCTGTCCAGTGTGAAAGGATCTGATGTTATGCAGCACTATTCATTATAAACATTTGCAATCTACCCCCATAGGTGATTGGTCTATAGGAGATTCTAGACTAAGTGGGACCCGTTGGGTCCCATGTTCACACGGGAATGCTGGTCCCCCGACGCAATATTCCACCTCTCCACCAATTCCAATATTGGTGGCCAGTCTGGATCGTCCACTCACTTACCCAAGCCACCATTTGCAGTTAGTGCCTTTCAACTTCAAGCCAAAACACCCAAGCCACCATTTGCTGTAATGCATAATGCAGCCTGCCTATAGGTGTTGCTGCCGTGGTCCCCCAAGAGGACCCGTGGATATAAAGCTCCTGTCCTGGAGCTGATTTTAGTTATACAGCCTTACCCTGAAGCTGTTGTCACGGCCCTTGGGGTGACCTGTTGGGTATGAAGCTCCTCCTGGAGCCCGTCGTGATGAATCACCCCTTTTACCAGGTGCTCCATCTTATCAGATGTCCACAACATTGCTTTTATTGGGAGGTGTATCCTCTTGGCCCGATTTACGGGTTCATTTTAGAATAGCTTTTTACCCCCGGCATAAAGCACAGAAAGCAAGTCCTTTGGCCCAACTCAACCATCTAAGCTAGTCCCAATGTTTGTTTAAAGAAAACATAAAAAAGGGATATGTAAGTCACCCTAATAATAATAATAATAATATTTATTGGCGCCTTTCAAGAGTCTCAAGGACACCTTACAAAAATTTAGCAAGTAGAGGAAAAACATGTAAGGGGAATGAAATAAATAGTAGAGACATGACTAGTACACAAATTAAAGACAGAATTCAATTCAAAACACAATATGAGGCAATTCATGCACAGATGAAAAGTGAGGGGGACGTGGGGCTAAGGATAGGCAGAGGTGAAGAGTAGGAGAAGGGATGGTGAACCGTATAAGCTTATGATCAGAGAGGGGGAAGAGGCAAGGATGGAGGTCGAGTACCGGTTGATTTGTGGAGCAGACCAGGTCAAGGATGTGACCTTTGTCATGGGTGGGAAAGGTGACGTGCTGAGTGAGAGAGAAGTTGTCAAGTAAAAAGGCAAATTCAGATGTGAGCTTGCAGGTGGGGGAGTCCATGTGAATATTTAAGTCACCAAGTAGCAGCAGGCGTGGGGAGAGGGATGAGGCAAGTGTGAGGAGTTCAGTGAAGTCAGATAGGAAGGAGGGGTTTGGTTTAGGTGGCCGGTAAATGAGGATGACTGTCATGGAGGAAATGGTTTTGAAGGCGAGGAATTCAAATTATGCTACTGGGGGGAAGGTGAGTTCAGTGATCCGAAAATTCTGGTTGAAAATAACAGCGAGGCCACCTCCATGGTGGGAGGAGCGGGGTTTGGAAATGTAATTAAATCCAGGTGGGGATGTTTGATTGAGGGAGAAGAAGACATTAGGTTGTTGCCAGGTCTCAGTGAGCAGAAGGAAGTCCAGAGTGTTGTCAAGGATTAGTTGATGGAGGGCAAGGGCTTTGTTGTTGAGCGACCTGGTGTTGAGGAGGGCAAAGTTGGCATTGTGAGAGGGTGGAGGGATGAGGGCAGGCTGGAGAGATCTGAAGTTGTCCCAGGTGACAGTGCGTGCGGTCAGCTGGGATGGGGGGTGACGCGGTTGAGGGGGGGCAGAGCGTGGTAGTGAGCAGATGGATGGAATGGAATATCCGGGGTTGAAGTAAACAAGCTTGCGTCGAGAGCCTCTGTGGATGAAACGGGGTCGATGTAGAAGTCTAAGCTGTTTAATAACTTGGATGCAGGATGGGATGTAGTTGTTGAAGAGACCAATCTGTTGCAGAGTTGAATATTTGAGCATGGTGAGGAGCCCGAGCAGCTGCAGGAAGCAGCAGAGAGGTTGTCTCTGAGGGTGAGGGTGCAGAGAGGTGTCCAGCAGTGCAGGTGCAGAGGTAGTCCAGCGTTGCAGGTGAAGAGGGGTGTCCAGCAGTGAGGGTGCAGAGAGGTGTCCAGCAGAGCAGGTGTAGAGGGGTGTCCAGTGGTGCAGGTGTAGGGAGGTGTCCAGTGTCGATGGTGCACAGCCACAGGCAGGTAACAGACAGACAGGAACCCTAATATCATTGGGACTTACCCCTCCACGGAAACTTTCACAGTCTGGAAGTCGCTGACTGCCTTGTCAGCGGCTGGAGTAATGCACCCGACGTCCGCCGGCTCCCGCGTTAGCGGTCTGGACTTGTGGAGTTCTCCCCACAGCCCAATGCCACTTTCCCCGTGGCTCGCCCAGACTGCGCTACTGTAGCCAACAGGAACCGCTGTAAAAGGAGGTTCCTGCAGGAAAAACACAACCTGGTAAGTAATGAAAACTTACCTGTAGGTTTTTTACTTACCGCTGGCAGGAATGAGTCGCCTGCCAGACCGGTGCCTCGCCATGACCATAATGATAAGCATGCGGCCTGGCGGGGATTTTTCACAGAATCACTCACGTGACTCCGAAGTAAAATTACTTACAATGCCTTGCAAGGATTACTAGGAGAGTCGCCCCCCTCCCTCTCCTTCCCTCTCCCCTCCTCCCCCTCCTCCCCCCCCCCCCCCCCCCCTCTCCCCTCCTCCCCCCCCTCCCCCCCCCCCCCCCCCCGCCTCCCCCTTCGCCCCTCCCCCCTCCCTCTCCTTCCCTCTCCCCCCTCCCCCTTCCCCCTTCCCTCTCCTCTCCTCCCCTCTCCCCCCCTACCCCTCCTTCACCCTCTCCACCTCCCTCTCCATCTCTCTCACATCTGCTGTAAACTTTTGTTTCCCATGATTTGACCTTAAAATCAGTTAATTATCTCAATAATCAAATCTGCTTCGGTTTAAATTAATACAGCCTGGTACAGGGTTTCTGTGATTTCCCAATGGATGTATTTACGTAAACTGGGCTATAGCTGATTTGGAAGATACATTTTAGTGCAGGAACTGTAACTGGTGGAGACTGATCTCACTACTAGTAATTTCAGCTCCAACCACGAGAAATGCGATGCTTTCTTCACATGTTTTACTCCCAGGCATTTGATTGTTCAAATGCAATCAAATGGAAATTCTCATTTCAGCCAAACTCTCTCAAAATTCCCTTGGCAACTAATCCTCGAAGAAAGTCAGTGCTCTGATGATCTCCAATGTCACACCTGGAGGTAGAATAAATGAACAGGTGCATTCCTAGCGTTCCTAGAAATGATGCGTATTTAGATGACAAGGAGTGGGCAATTGGACTTAGATTGGATGGGGTCTTCACCCGATCTAGGGCAGCGGAACACTGTGTAGTTGGTGCCTTACAGTGCCAGAGACCCAGATTTGATCCTGACTACAGGTGCTGCCTGTACGGAGTTTGTACCTTCTCCCTGTGACTGCATGGGGTTTTACTGGGTGCTCCGGTATCCTCCCACACTCCAAAGAGGTACTGGTTTGTAGGTTAAATGGCTTCTGTAAATTGTCCCTAGTGTGTAGGAAAGATGAGCTGGTCGCTGGTCAGCATGGACTTGGTGGACCGAAGGGCCTGTTTCCACACTGTATCCCTAAACTAAACTAAATGTAATTCAAAAGCTTGCTAACCCCAAGACCAGTACATTAAATGGCTTTTGAGATTGTTGTGAAAAGGCAAATGATGCCTTTGAACTGATACCTAACATGAATTCTTCTCCTCAAGAGTTAAGAAAATTAAAATGGTTTAATGGTAAAATGACAAAAGCATGCTATAATCTTTCAGTCATCACCAACCAACCTCCTGTATGGAGAATGGTGAGATGCAAGAGGACCACATGAGGCTATCAGCCAAGTCCAGTAAATGAGAAGAATGTTGCATGACTTGTTCCTTCTCTTTGGTACAACACATAGAAATACTCACAATACCATTTTTATTGTTAACTGTTTAACTGTTTTTACTACAGTTCGCTTACAAAACCAACCGGTCCACAGAGGACGAAGTCTCTACAACACTCAACCTCACACTATCACATCTCAACTGGAAGAATACCTATGGCAGGATCCTCTTTACAGACTTCAGCTCAGCTTTTAATACAATCATCCCACAGCAGCTGGTGGAGAAACTGAAGCTGTTGAAGGTGGACACTGGCACTTGCAACTGGGTCTTTAACTTTTTGACACAGCGGCAGCAGACAGTCAGGGTTGGCAGTCGGACATGAAGAACCATCGCTGTGAGCACTGGTTCACCCCAAGGCTGTGTCCTAAGCCCCCTGCTGTTCAGTCTGCTTACTCATGACTGTACTGCCAGACTCAGCAATAATTATATCAATAGGTTCGCTGATGACACAACAGTGGTGGGTCTCATCAGTGACAACAAATAGCCGGCGTACAGGATGGAGGTGGAGCTGCTTACAGAGTGGTGCAGATCTCACAATCTCACCCTCAATGTGGAAAAGACAAAGGAGATGGTGATCGATTTCAGGAGGGCTGGTAAACACCATCACACTCGGCTATTGATGGAGCTGCTGTGGACAGGGTCAGCAGTGTGAAGTTCGTGGGACTCCACCTGGCGAATGTCCTGACCTCTACGACCAACACCACAGCAGTGATAAAAAAGAGCTCAGCAGCGGCTCCACCCTCTCCGGAGACTAAGGAAAGCAGGTCTCCCTACTGTTCATCTAAGGACCTTCTACAGGGGCACCAACGAGAGTATATTGACCTACAGCATCACTTCCTGGTGTGGGAGCTGCAAGGCTTATGAACAAAACCAACTTAACAGGATAGTGAAAACAGCCAGCAGGATCATTGGTGCCCCACTCCCTTTCCTGTTGGTGATCTATCATAAGCGGAGCATCAGCAGAGCCATCTCCATTATCAACGACCCCCATCATCCATCACACCACACCTTCTCCATTCTGCCATCTGGGAAGAGGTACAGGAGCATTGGCTGCAGAACCAGCAGGATGCTCCACAGCTTCTTCCCACAGGCAATAAGACCGGTTAACGGACTGTGTCCCCCTCCCCATATATCATACACCAACACATCTAACCTCGCCCATACTTTGACAGCGACGCACCTGTCAAAACAAAGCCACTGTCCGGTCTGAATGTCTGTTTTAAGTTCAATTTTAAAGTCTATTTTAGATCAGTTAATTTTAAAGTTGTATGTATTTAAAAATAAATTGGATAGGCATATGGATGAGAAGAGAATGGAGGGTTAAGGTATGAGTGCAGGCAGGCGGGGCTAAGGGAAAAAAATTGTTCGGCATGGACTTGTAGGGCCGAGATGGCCTGTTTCCGTGCTGTAATTGTTATATGGTTATTCATTCTGTTTTTATTAACTGCACTGACAGGAAGTGATTGAGAAACTATTTTTTGTTTCCTCTGTGTATGTAAGTACTCAGTGAAAATGACATTAAAATAAATTCAATTCAATTCAATTCAACTTTAATGTCATCGCACAAATACAAGTATGAGTACAACGAAATGCAGTTTTGCGTCAGTCCGTAGTAGTTGTACATAAAGAAAAACAAAAAAAATAGAAAGAGAGAAGATACAGAATAATCAAAAAATACAGAATAATTAAACAATGGGGACGGAGGGACCAGAGAAATCTATCGTCGGGACTCTGAGTTCAGCAATGTGATGGTATTATTGTAGAAGCTGTTCCTCATCCTACTAGTACGAGACCTGAGGCTCCTGTACCGCCTCCCTGATGGGAGGAGGGCAAACAGTCCATGGTTGGGGTGTGAGGGGTCTTTGATGATCTTCCCGGCCCGTCTCAGACACCGTTTTCGGTGGAGGGCATCCATGGCAGGGAGCGGGGCACCGATGATGTGCTGCGCGGTTTTCACCACCCGTTGTAGTGCCTTCCTGTCCGCAGCAGTGCAGCTGCTGTACCATACCGTGAAGCAGGTGGTCAGGATACTCTCTATGGTACAGCGGTAAAAGTTGGTCAGGATCTGGGGGGACAGGTGAGCTTTCTTGAGCCTCCTAAGGAAGTAAAGGTGCTGCTGTGCCTTTTTGATCAGCTTGGAGGTGTTGAGGGACCACGACAAGTCCTCCGAGATATGTACTCCAAGGAATTTATAGCTGGAGACGCACTCCACCTCAGTCCCATTTATATGGATGGCGGTATGTCTGCCTCCTCTGGTCTGCCTGAAGTCGACAATAATCTCCTTCGTCTTTTTGGAGTTGAGGATGAGGTTATTGTCGGCACACCAGGTGGTCAGGTGCTGGATCTCATCCCTGTAGGCTGACTCATCGTTGTCGCTGATCAGTCCTACTACCGTGGTGTCGTCAGCAAACTTAATAATGGCATTGGATCCGTACTTTGGGATGCAGTCGTGGGTGAAGAGGGAGTAGAGGAGAAGGCTGAGCACACAGCCCTGTGGCACTCCGGTGTTCAGTGTTATAGTGGAGGAGGTGAGGTTATTGACCCTAACAGACTGTGGTCTGTTAGTGAGGAAGTCCAGTGTCCAGTTGCAGAGGGAGGTGGAGATGCCAAGTCCACTGAGTTTGGTGATCAAGCTGGCTGGGATGACGGTGTTAAAGGCAGAGCTGAAATCAATGAACAGCAGCCTGATGTAGGAGTTGTTGTAGTCCAGGTGGGTCAGGGCAGAGTGTAGGGCCGCCGATATGGCGTCCTCTGTAGACCTGTTGGTCCGGTAGGCAAACTGGTGGGGGTCCAGTGTGGGGGGGAGGCAGGCTTTGAGGTGAGCCAAGATCAGCCGCTCAAAGCACTTTGCAATGACAGGGGTGAGTGCCACTGGGCGGAAATCGTTGAGACTCCCTGTAGCTGACTGTTTGGGCACTGGCACAATGGTTGATGTCTTGAGGCAAGTGGGGACAACACCCTGGGCCAGTGAGAGATTGAAAATGTCGGCGAGGACTGGGGATAGTTGTCCAGCACATGCCCTAAGCACCCGGCCAGGGATGCCATCGGGGCCGGCAGCTTTGCGCTCATTCACCTTGCTCAGTGCATCTTGTACAGCAGAGGTGGAGAGGCTGAGAGGTTGTTCCTTCGGGGGTGGAGCAACTTTAATGGCTGGGGTTTTGTTGTCCCGGTCAAAGCGAGCATAGAAGTGGTTTAGCTCGTCAGGCAGGGTGGCGTTGTCTGGGGGAGGGGTGTTAAATACTGGGATACTGAATATAAACCAGTCACTTGTTGCAACACAGAAACTTGAATTGGTCATCAGATTGTGTCTGGTGTGATAAAGCAATAAATTACTCAACGTTTTTAAAATCTCCTACAATAATTAACTAAAACCAACAGATGATTAAGCAGCAGATCTTGGATGAAAGGATAGCAGCCAAACAAAACAAACATCAAATGGAAGAGGAATAACTAGAATTAGTCAACTCTGTTTCTGGCTATCAATATATATATATATATATATTTGGCATTGATGCTGCTGAAACAGATAAACTGACACATCTTTGTAGTATAAAACTTGGTGCAGGAATAGGCCATTCGGCCCTTCGAGCCTGCACCGCAATTCAATATTATCATGGCTGATCGTCCAACTCAGTATCCCGTACCTGCCTTCTCTCCATAACCCCTGATCCCTTTAGCCACAAGGGCCACATCTAACTCCCTCTTAAATATAGCCAATGAACTGGCCTCAACTACCTTCTGTGGCAGAGAATTCCAGAGATTCACCACTCTCTGTGAGAAAAATGTTTTTCTCATCTCAGTCCTAATAACCCCCTTATCCTTAAGCTGTAACCCCTTGTCCTGGACTTCCCCAACATCGGGAGCAATCTTCCTGCATCTAGCCTGTCCAACCACTTCAGAATTTTGTACGTTTCTATAAGATCCCCCCTCAACCTTCTAAATTCTAGCGAGTACAAACCGAGTCTATCCAGTCTTTCTTCATATGAAAGTCCTGACATCCCAGGAATCAGTCTGGTGAACCTTCTCTGTACTCCCTCTATGGCAAGAATGTCTTTCCTCAGATTAGGAGACCAAAACTGTACGCAATACTTCCAGGTGTGGTCTCACCAAGACCCTGTACAACTGGAGTAGAACCTCCCTGCTCCTATACTCAAATCCTTTTGCTATGAATGCTAACATACCATTCGCCTTCTTCACTGCCTGCTGCACCTGCATGCCTACTTTTAATGACTGGTGTACCATGACACCCAGGTCTCGTTGCATCTTCCCCTTTCCTAATTGGCCACCATTCATATAATAGTCTACTTTCCTCTTTTTGCAACCAAAGTGGATAACCTCACATTTATCCACATTATACTGCATCTGCCATGCATTTGCCCAGTCACCCAGCCTATCCAAGTCACCTTGCAGCCTCCTAGCATCCTCCACACAGCTAACACTGCCCCCCAGCTTCGTGTCATCTGCAAATTAGAGATGTTGCATTCAATTCCCTCGTCTAAATCATTAATATATATCGTAAATAGCTGGTGTCCCTGCACTGAGCCTTGCGGTACCCCACTAGTCACTGCCTGCCATTCTGAAAAGGACCCGTTTACTCCTACTCTTTGCTTCCTGTCTGCCAGCCAGTTCTCTATCCACATCAATACTGAAACCCCAATACCGTGTGCTTTAAGTTTGTATACTAATCTCTTATGTGGGACCTTGTCGAAAGCCTTTTGAAAGTCCAGATATAACACATCCACTGGTTCTCCCTTATCCACTCTACTAGTTGCATCGTTATTGGCTGAAGAAATATGGGGCTGATAAAAACGTTTTTTTTAAATTACAGGATCATAGAAACATAGAAAATAGGTGCAGGAGTAGGCCATTCTGCTCATGGCTGATCATGCAACTCAATATCCTGTGGGTGCAGCAGCATCTATGGAGCGAAGGGCCTATCAGCAGCATCTATCAGACTGAAGAAGGGTTTCGGCCCGAAACGTTACCTATCTCCTTCGCTCCATAGATGCTGCTCCACCCGCTGAGTTTCTCCAGCATTTTTGTGTACCTTCAATTTTCCAGCATCTGCAGTTCCTTCTTGAACTCAATATCCTGTACCTGCCCTCTCCATACTCCCTGATCCCTTTAGCTACAAGGGACACATCTAACTCCCTCTTAAATATAGCCAATGAACTGTGGCCTCAACTACCTTCTGTGGCAGAGAATTCCAGAGATTCACCACTCTCTGTGTGAAAAATGTTTTTCTTCATCTCTGCCCTAAAAGACTTCCCCCCTTATCCTTAAACTGTCACCCCTTGTCCTGATCCTCCATTATTTCCATTTTTCTTCTATCCACTTCTTTATTTCTCATAAATAAAGAAGGGTCTGAAGAAGGTCCTGACCCAAAACATCAACTAATCATGTTCTCCAGAGATGCTGCCTGATCCACAGTTACTGCAGCACTTTGTGTCTCTCTATATTTCTCTTTCCATTCTTTCTTTTCCATTGTTAACATTTCTCTTTATGCGCCTTATTTGACATTAATGCACCCCATGTTTCACTATCTTCCATTATTTCTTCAGCAACATTTATCAGGTAAAGGGCTGCAGGTTCAAAGTCCATTCCAAAAACTTTGGCAGAAATAAAGTGTGAGTGGGAGTGGGATGCTGTCGGTGGTACCTTTTTTAAAATGTGAGATGTAAAAATAAAGAAGCAATCTCTCTCTCAAGTGGATGTAAAAGATCCCAAGACACTATTATAAGGCATGTGAGGGAGTGACTTTGTCAAAACTTATCTCTCAATCAACATCACTAACATTAGAGAAGCTGGTGTCGGTCACATTGCTGTTTGCGGAATCTAGCTATCAACTAATTGGATGGTATATCTGTAATATTGTGATACAGCTCCTTTTATAACTCCTTATAGCATTGGTGCCATCTATGCTGCCTGGTTTTGCCTTCAAGTTGATAATGTGCAAACCAATGTCCAACATCCACCTGCGACCAGCTTAGGCTGCAATTTTCTCCGTCTTTTTCAGGAGGTCACACCTAGATTTTTTGTATGACACTGAATCACCAGTCTGAAATGCCACAGATCTATCCCTCAGCAGATTACAAAGCTCCTGATTCATTCAAGGCTTCTGGTCAGGAAGACTTGGAATGTTTTTGTAGGTATACACTCTTCTGCACATGTCTTTATGAGACCGCTGACAACTGTGCCATATTAGGGTCCTTGAAATAGCTTAATCCACCAATTCAAAGTAGTTCTCTGTCACTTGTGAAAAGGGACATTTGGAGATTGGTCTAATTAGCTAACTCCATACACACCACAACACTATGCACTAATTATCAAAGTCTTATTCAAGAACGAGTGACGAACAAATTCTGTGAAGCACTTTGGGCATTTTTGATATAAAACATAGTTGAATTCATTGCAGTTGTACAACAGCAGCAGCAGCAGATTAGCAAGAGACACGACTGATTGGCTCTAGCCCAAGTGGGAGGAGAGAATGAGTCAGAGGGGTGAAAACAGTTGAAAACTGAGGAATTTCCTTTGTAAATTGGTAAATCAGGCAATTTATCAGTCAATTTAAGCAGGACAGCTCTTAGCGAGTGGCAGTGAGTGAGCGGCCTTGTGAGTCTTTGGCTCGAGAGTCTTAGGAGACCACGCAATACGCTTGAGAGAGAGACGAAAGAAGGAGATGTCAGGCAAGCTGATTCAGTGCGATGCTTGCAGTATGTGGGAGGTCAAGGACACCGCTGGTGCCTCTGGCTGCTACAAATGCGAAAAGTGCATCCAGGTAGAGCTCCTGAAGGGCCGTGTAGGGGAACTGGAGAAGCAAGTGGATGACCTCCGGTTCGTACGAGAAACGGAGTCGTTCCTCGACAAGTCCTATAGTACGATTGTTACACCTAAGGTACTGGAAGAGAGAAGGTGGGAGACAGTGAGAAAGGGAGGGAAGCATGGAATCCCAACGTCTCCGGGTGGTGTACCTCTTGTAAACAGGTTCATTCGCTTAGAAGCTGTTGGGACAGAAGACGTGAGCGGCGGACTGGCCTGTGATGCGAATAGGGCTGTTGAGCGAAAACCAAAAATGCCTAAGGCAGGCAAGGCCATTGTAGTGGGAGACTCCATCGTGAGAGGTACGGACAGGGGTTTCTGCGGCAACAGACGGGATGCGAGGATGGTGTGCTGCCTTCCCGGTGCCAGGATCCAGGATGTCACGGACAGAGTGCAGAAAATCCTCAAGGGCGAAGGTGAACATCCGGAAGTGGTAGTGCATGTCGGCACAAACGATGTCGGAAAGAAGGGGATGAATATTCTGCAGCGTGACTTTAGAGAGCTCAGAAAAATGTTGAAAAGCAGGACCTCCAGGGTTGTTATCTCCGGTTTGCTTCCAGTTCCCCGTGCTGGTGAGAGCAGGAACAGGGAGATACGGGACCTGAACGTGTGGCTGAGGAACTGGTGCACGGGGCAGGGATTTAGATTCTTAGATCACTGGGATCTGTTTTGGGGTAAGGGGGAACTGTACAAAAGGGACGGATTGCATCTTAACAAGTGTGGGACCAGCATTCTGGCAGGCAGGTTTGCCACTGCTACACGGGTGGCTTTAAACTGAATAAGGGGGGTGGGGTGTCGAATGGGATAGTGGAGGATGGAGTTAAAGGGAAAGGGTTTCTTAAATGTGTGAGCGTAGAGACCGAGGAGTGTAAAATGAGGGTAGAAGAAATAGGTAGCAAGGTGAAAAGTAAAAGTGGCAGGCAGACAAAACCAGGGCAAAAATCAAAAAGGGCCACTTTTCAGCATAATAGTATAAGGGGTAAGAGTGTTGTAAAAACAAGCCTGAAGGCTTTGTGTCTCAATGCAAGGAGCATTCATAATAAGTTGGATGAGCTGAATGTGCAGATATCTATTAATGACTATGATATAGTTGGGATCACGGAGACATGGCTCCAGGGTGACCAAGGCTGTGAGCTGAACATCCAGGGATATTCAATATTCAGGAGGGATAGACAGAAAGGAAAAGGAGGTGGGGTAGCGTTACTGATTAGAGAGGAGATTAATGCAATGGAAAGGAAGGACATTAGTTTGGAGGATGTGGAATCGGTATGGGTAGAGCTGCGAAACACTAAGGGGCAGAAAACGCTGGTGGGTGTTGTGTACAGGCCACCTAACAGTAGTAGTGAAGTTGGAGATGGCATCAAACAGGAAATTAGAAATGCGTGCGACAAAGGCAAAACAGTTATAATGGGTGACTTCAATCTACATATAGATTGGGTGAATCAAATTGGCAGGGGTGCTGAGGAAGAGGATTTCTTGGAATGTATGCGGGATAGTTATCTAAATCAACATGTAGAGGAACCAACGAGAGAGCAGGCTATTTTAGACTGGGTATTGAGTAATGAGGAAGGGTTAGTTAGCAATCTTGTTGTACGTGCCCCCTTGGGCAAGAGTGACCATAATATGGTTGAGTTCTTCATTAGGATGGAGAGTGACATTGTTAATTCAGAAACAATGGTTCTGAACTTAAAGAAAGGTAACTTTGAGGGTATGAGACGTGAATTGGCCAAGATTGACTGGCAATTAATTCTAAAAGGGTTGACGGTGGATATGCAATGGAAGACATTTAAAGACTGCATGGATGAACTACAAAAATTCTGCATACCAGTTTGGCAAAAGAATAAATCAGGGAAGGTAGTACATCCATGGATAACAAGGGAAATCAGGGATAGTATCAAAGCGAAGGATGATGCGTACAAATTAGTCAGAAAAAGCAGCATACCGGAAAACTGGGAGAAATTCAAAGACCAGCAGAGGAGGACAAAAGGGCTTAATTAGGAAAGGGAAAATAGATTATGAAAAAAAACTGGCAGGGAACATAAAAACTGACTGCAAAAGTTTTTATAGATATGTGAAAAGAAAGAGATTAGTTAAAACAAATGTAGGTCCCTTGCAGTCAGAAACAGGTGAGTTGATCATGGGGAACAAGGATATGGCGGACCAATTGAATAACTACTTTGGTTCCGTCTTCACTAAGGAAGACATAAATAATTTGCCGGAAATAGCAGGGGACCACGGGTCAAAGGAATTGGAGGAATTGAGTGAAATCCAGGTTAGCCGGGAAGTGGTGTTGGGTAAATTGAATGGATTAAAGGCTGATAAATCCCCAGGGCCAGATAGGCTGCATCCCAGAGTACTTAAGGAAGTAGCTCCAGAAATAGTGGATGCATTAGTAATAATCTTTCAAAACTCTTTAGATTCTGGAGTAGTTCCTGAAGATTGGCGGGTAGCAAATGTAACCCCACTTTTTAAGAAGGGAGGGAGAGAGAAAATGGGGAATTACAGACCAGTTAGTCTAACATCGGTAGTGGGGAAACTGCTAGAGTCAGTTATTAAAGATGGGATAGCAGCACATTTGGAAAGTGGTGAAATCATTGGACAAAGTCAGCATGGATTTACGAAAGGTAAATCATGTCTGACGAATCTTATAGAATATTTCGAGGATGTAACTAGTAGCGTGGATAGGGGAGAACCAGTGGATGTGGTGTATCTGGACTTCCAGAAGGCTTTCGACAAGGTCCCACATAAGAGATTAGTATACAAACTTAAAGCACAAGGCATTGGGGGTTCAGTATTGATGTGGATAGAGAACTGGCTGGCAAACAGGAAGCAAAGAGTGGGGTATCTGGTAGGCGGCGCGGCTCTGGCCAGCAGCGGCCTCTGCAGCCTGTCCGCGTTTTTGTTATTTTTTGTCTGTGTTTCTGTGTAGTTTTTGTTATTTTATGTTGGGGTGTGTGTGTGGGGGGGGAAACTTTTGAATCTCTCCCTGCACTGGAGACCCGACCTTTTCTCGTCGGGTCTCAGGTGTCGTTGAGGCCGCAACGAGGAGCGGCCTCCAACGGGAAGAAGCCGGGGACTCTGGTGCCGACTCACCGTTGCCGTCGCGGAGCTGGCCGAGACCGGAGCGGGTGGAGCGGTGGAGGAGCGTTGCTGCTGCTGCTGCCGCTGCTGCTGCTGCTGCCGATGCTGCTGCTGCTGCTGAGTCGGAGGCTGCTACTGCGGGTCTGCGGACGGCTCGGACGACCCCGCGCGGCTCCCTGGAGGGAGACTGCTTTTCGGGGCTCCTGCAACGGCGAATTCTCCCGCCCGTGTTGCGGGGTCGAAGAGCTCCTGGAGCGGGGCCTAACACCATTGCCCCGCGCGGCTGGAACGGCCGCGGGACTTTACGAGCGCACACCGGGGGCTCCAACACCAAGACCCGGTGTGCGACCTCGCACCACCCGGCGTGGCTTCAATGGCCGCGGGACAATCGCCATCGCCAGCCGGGGGCTTTGACTTTGACTCTGACATCGGGGGGGGGGGGGGGGAGAGTGCAGTGGAGAGATAAGTTTTTTTGGCCTTCCATCACAGTTATGTGATGGATGTTTATGTTAAATGTAATTATGTTGTGTCTGGGGTCTATTTGTGTGTAATGTATGGCTGCAGAAACGGCATTTCGTTTGGACCTCCAGGGGTCCAAATGGCAATTAAATTGACTCTCTTGACTCTTGACTCTTGACTCTCTTGAGTAAACGGGTCCTTTTCACAATGGCAGGCAGTGACTAGTGGGTACCGCAAGGCTCAGTGCTGGGACCCCAGCTATTTACAATATATATTAATGATCTGGATGAGGGAATTGAAGGCAATATCTCCAAGTTTGCAGGATGACACTAAGCTGGGGGGCAGTGTTAGCTGTGAGGAGGATGCTAGGAGACTGCAAGGTGACTTGGATAGGCTGGGTGAGTGGGCAAATGTTTGGCAGATGCAGTATAATGTGGATAAATGTGAGGTTATCCATTTTGGTGGCAAAAACGGGAAAGCAGACTATTATCTAAATGGTGGCCGATTGGGAAAGGGGGAGATGCAGCGAGACCTGGGTGTCATGGTACACCAGTCATTGAAGGTAGGCATGCAGGTGCAGCAGGCAGTAAAGAAAGCGAATGGTATGTTAGCTTTCATTGCAAAAGGATTTGAGTATAGGAGCAGGGAGGTTCAACTGCAGTTGTACAGGGTCTTGGTGAGACCACACCTGGAGTATTGCGTACAGTTTTGGTCTCCAAATCTGAGGAAGGACATTATTGCCATAGAGGGAGTGCAGAAACGGTTCACCAGACTGATTTCTGGGATGTCAGGACTGTCTTATGAAGAAAGACTGGATAGACTTGGTTTATACTCTCTAGAATTTAGGAGATTGAGAGGGGATCTTATAGAGACTTACAAAATTCTTAAGGGGTTGGACAGGCTAGATGCAGGAAGATTGTTCCCGATGTTAGGGAAGTCCAGGACAAGGGGTCACAGCTTAAGGATAAGGGGGAAATCCTTCAAAACC
This sequence comes from Leucoraja erinaceus, assembly GCF_028641065.1. Taxonomy (NCBI): domain Eukaryota; kingdom Metazoa; phylum Chordata; class Chondrichthyes; order Rajiformes; family Rajidae; genus Leucoraja; species Leucoraja erinaceus. The sequence continues at coordinate 55,566,328 of NC_073390.1, forward strand.
GAGATGAGAAGAACTTTTTTCACACAGAGAGTGGTGAATCTCTGGAACTCTCTGCCACAGAGGGTAGTTGAGGCCAGTTCATTGGCTATATTTAAGAGGGAGTTAGATGTGGCCCTTGTGGCTAAGGGGATCAGAGGGTATGGAGAGAAGGCAGGTACGGGATACTGAGTTGGATGATCAGCCATGATCATATTGAATGGCGGTGCAGGCTCGAAGGGCCGAATGGCCTACTCCTGCACCTAATTTCTATGTTTCTATGTTTCACACATTTAACTTAGCTAAACTCCACAAGTTGAGACACTCAACGGGTCAGGCAGCCTCTCTGGAAAATATAGATAGGTGTCATTTTCCATCGGAACTCTTCTTCAAACTGGTCCATGTACTTCAGAGATGTTACCTGACCTGCTGATTTACGCCAACATTTTGTGTCTCTTTTTGTAAACCTACATTTGCAGTTCCTTGTTTCTCCTTTAAACTTCACAAGTAGTCTTGCAGATATTCGGTGGTTCTAAAGCACTTGCTCTGCCTCCCCATTCCTTTGCTTACAAAATATGTTGCCACTAAAGAAACCCAGCTACTATTTGTGTATCTACAACTTTTCTCATTCTATGGAGCAGAATAAAATAAAATTGGAGAGAAGGGAGATTTACACAATACACAATACACAATACACAATACAATTTATTTGTCATTTGGACCCCGTTGAGGTCCAAACGAAATGTCGTTTCTGCAGCCATACATTACAAAACGAAAAAGACCCGAGACACAACACAATTTACACATACATCCATCACATCGCTGTGATGGAAGGCAAAAAAACGTATCTCTCCCCTGCACTTTCCTCCCCTCCCCTGCAATTTCCCCGTATTGTTAAAAAAACACTCCTCAATAGGCTGCTGTATATTAAGATAAAGGCCAATATCAGACAACACCTATTGATGATCAATGCAGATGCTAAGTAGACTTGATACATCGATAACAAGCTGATAAAAGTCCTCTTTTTGCTATTTAGCTGCATATCAATAACGCATACTGAAAACAACAAGCACATTCGATCGATGGTATAATTCACAACAGAACAAGTGATGGGAACAATGTTGACGTATGTTAAGTACATTGTGTGCAAAGAACAATCAGCTTGAGTATGCGAAGAGTGGAGAAATGTTTCAGAAGGCAGAGCCCAGTTATGGGTGGGTATTTTCCTGATGGGAAGTCTTTGACAAACAGTGCACCAGAGGGAGTGATTCTGACACCTTTGAACGCACATCACGGCATCTGCATACAATGGTGTCTGTCTTGTTGCTTCTTGTGCGTGGTGGTGGAAACATGGCCGCGATCGACGTGAATGCTCTTTCTTTGACCCCAGAATGCTGGTAACCTGATTAGTAAATTTGCAGATGACATGAGAATTTGTAGTGTCGTTGATGGGAAAGAAGATCATGTAAGGATAAGCAGGACAGAGATCAGCTGGAAGGATGGACAGCACATTGGTCAATGGAATTTAATGTATGCAGACATGTGCAAAGGTCACATTCTGGGAGGATATATGGAGTAAATTACAAGGACTCAAAGAGTGTTGATATATGGAGAAATGTAGGGGTGCAAGTCACGAGTTCATTGAAAGTGGTGACACGTTAATAGGATAGTGATAGATAGATGACATTCAACATGCTTGCCTTTATAGGTGGAGGCATTGAGTACAGAAAAGATAGACACAAAATGCTGGAGTAACTCAGTGGGTCAGCCAGCATCTTTGGAGATCATAGACCAGACTGAAGAAGGGTCCCGACCAGAAACGTTACCTGTCTATTTCGGGCTGCATGGTGGCATTGCTCCCGGTGTTGGGGAAGTCCAGGACAAGGGGTCACAGCTTAAGGATAAGGGGGGAATCCTTTAAAACCAAGATGAGAAGAACTTTTTTCACACAGAGAGTGGTGAATCTCTGGAACTCTCTGCCACAGAGAGTAGTCGAGGCCAGTTCATTGGCTATACTTAAGAGGGAGTTAGATGTGGCCCTTGTGGCTAAGGGGATCAGGGGGTATGGAGAGAAGGCAGGTACAGGATACTGAGTTGGATGATCAGCCATGATCATATTGAATGGCGGTGCAGGCTCGAAGGGCCGAATGGCCTACTCCTGCACCTAATTTCTATGTTTCTATAGCGGCAGAGTTGCTGCCTCATAGCACCAGAGACCTGGGTTTGATCCAAGAGGGTGCTTGTTTGTCTGGAGTTTGTATGTTCTCCCCGGGCATCAACCGTGGAACTGAGGGGGGAGAGGGGGCTGCAGCTTCCTCACTTTATTTGTGGAATTCTCTGCCACAGAGGGCAGTGGAGGCCAAGACACTGGATGGATTTAAGAGATAGTTAGATCGAGCTCTAGGGGCTAGTGGATTCAGGGGATATGGGGAGAAGGCAGGCATGGGTTATTGATTGGGGCCGATCAGCCATGATTGCAATGAATGGCAGTGCTGGCTCGAAGGGCCAAATGGCTCCTCCTGCACCTTATTTCTATGTTTCTATGTTTCTATTTTCTCCAGAGATGCTGCCTGACCCATTGATTTACTCCAGCAACTTTGATATAAACCTGCATCTGTGGTTTATTTTAATTATATTGAGTATAGGAGTTAGGTTGTCATGTTGCAACTGTACCAAACATTGGTTGGATAACATTTAGCGAATTGTGTACAGTTCTGGTCACCAAACCAGGGCAGTGGTACATTTCTACTGTACTCCCCCTGTTGCTCTTTCTCTGGTACTTTATTAGTCACATTTACTAAGGTACAGTGAAATTGATATTTGTACAGATATCACTATACATAAGCACTGAGGAAACATAGCAGATAAGTATCTCAGATACAGTACAAGTGTATAGCAGTAGTACGCTGACACAGCATACAGCATTCTAACAATAGAGAGGGTGCGCAGAAGACATTCACCAAATTGTTGATTGGAGTGGAGCACAGAAGTTATAAAGAGAGATTACAGAGGCCATATTCTCATGTAGGAGGCTGAAGAATAACCTAACAGCGGATTAAATTATGAGTGGAAACGATAGAATAGATAGTCTGTGTCATTTTCCAAGGCAGGAGATGCCTGGAACAAGAGGGCAGAGTTTTAAGGTAAGAGGTAAGAAATCTAAAGTAAAGCTGAGGATAAATATTTAAAACAGAGGATGGGAGCTATCTGGACCAAGCTGCCAATGAAGGAGATACTGGCCGAAACAGTTACAATGTGTAAATAGCACTGGGGCAGGTACTTGGATAATAAAGGCACAGAGTTATACAGACCTAATGCAAAACAATGTAATAGAATTTCATATCGAAGTCTCGTGATGAAATTACGTGAAGAAGCCTCCAGCCCGCATGCGCGTCAATACATGGCGTCATCGCATGGCGTGGGATTCGGAGGCATTCGAAAATGCTCCGGCAGCTAAGCTGTTTTTCTTTGCAGGAACGGCCCGCTGGCTCCGAAAATAGATGCAGCGGGCTCGGAGAGTCTGACAGGCGTGACCTATACAGCTACCGTCATTGAGGCTCCAGAAGGGAGTAGGCCTCGGAGTAAACTGGCAGGCGCAACCTGCACAGCAATCAGATTCAGATTCAGATTCAATTTTAATTGTCATTGTCAGTGTAGAGTACAGAGACAGCGAAATGCATTTAGCATCTCCCTTGAAGAGCGACATAGCAAACGATTTGAATAAAAAATAAATAATAAGTGTCCGGGGGGGGGGGTGATTGGCAGTCACCGAGGTACGTTGTTGAGTAGAGTGACAGCCGCCGGAAAGAAGCTGTTCCTCGACCTGCTGGTTCAGCAACGGAGAGACCTGTAGCGCCTCCCGGATGGTAGGAGGGTAAACAGTCCATGGTTGGGGTGAGAGCAGTCCTTGGCGATGCTGAGCGCCCTCCGCAGACAGCGCTTGCTTTGGACAGACTCAATGGAGGGGAGCGTGGAACCGGTGATGCGTTGGGCAATTTTCACCACCCTCTGCAGTGCCTTCCGGTCGGAGACAGAGCAGTTGCCATACCATACTGTGATGCAGTTGGTAAGGATGCTCTCGATGGTGCAGCGGTAGAAGTTCACCAGGATCTGAGGAGACAGATGGACCTTCTTCAGTCTCCTCAGGAAGAAGAGATGCTGATGAGCCTTCTTGATCAGAGTAGAGGTATTGTGGGTCCAAGAGAGGTCATCGGAGATGTTGACTCCCAGGAACCTGAAGCTAGAAACACGTTCCACCTCCGTCCCGTTAATGTGGATGGGGGTGTGCGTGCCACCTCTGGACTTCCTGAAGTCTACAATGAGCTCCTTGGTCTTCTTGGAGTTAAGGGCCAGGTTGTTGTCAGCGCACCATGCTGCTAAGTGCTGGACCTCCTCCCTGTAGGCCAGCTCATCGTTGTTGCTGATGAGGCCAATCATCGTTGTATCATCTGCATACTTGATGATGGTGTTAGTACCATGTACAGGTGTGCAGTCATAGGTGAAGAGGGAGTAGAGGAGGGGGCTCAGCACACAGCCCTGAGGAACGCCGGTGTTCAGGGTGAGGGTTGAAGAGGTGTGCTTGTCTAACCTCACAGACTGGGGTCTGTTGGTTAGAAAGTCCAGTATCCAGTTGCAGAGGGAGGGGTCGATGCCCAGGTTACCGAGTTTGGTGATCAGTTTTGATGGAATAATGGTGTTGAATGCTGAGCTGTAATCGATGAACAGCATTCTTACATAAGTGTCTCTGTTGTCAAGGTGGGAGAGGGCGGAGTGAAGTGCCGTTGAGATGGCATCCTCCGTACTCCTGTTCTTGCGGTAGGCAAACTGATAGGGATCCAGTGTGGGGGGTAGGCAGCTTTTGAGGTGTGCCAGGACCAGCCTCTCGAAGCACTTGGTGATGATGGGGGTAAGTGCAACTGGGCGGAAGTCGTTGAGGCTTGCCGCAGTGGAGTGTTTTGGCACTGGCACGATGGAGGTGGCTTTAAGGCAAGTGGGGACAACTGCTTGGGCAAGTGACAGGTTGAAGATGTCAGTCCAGACGTCTGTCAGCTGCGCAGCACAGGCACTGAGCACGCGCCCGGGGATGCCGTCAGGGCCAGCAGCCTTACGTGCATTAGTCCTACTCAGTGCCACGTGCACGTCGTAGGGGGTGAGTGTGAGGGGTTGGTGATCGGCAGGTAGCACAGCCTTGATGGCTGTCTCTAGATTGTCCCTGTCGAAGCGGCCATAGAAGTGGTTAAGCTCCTCAAGGAAGGAGGCGTCGCTGCATGTGGGGGTGATGTTGGAGGGTCTGTAGTCCGTGATGGCCTGGATGCCTTGCCACATGCGTCGGGGGTCGGAGTTGTTGTTGATGCAATGTTGGTTTAAAGATGCGAAAGGGAGCAGTTTGGCAAGCGTGAGGCTGAAGATGTGGACAGGAACGGCTTGCTAAAGGAACTTTGCTGAAATTCCGATAAGGAGATCGACCCGGGCGCAGAGACGCTGGCAAGGTGGCCTGCACTGCAACCTCGGTGAAAGCTTCACGAAGGAGCAGCTTCTCTGCCCTGGTTCAGGGTAGACCAACTTGAAACTGGCTGTCCAAATGGGTCATATTGGCCAGAGAAGCAATGCCTCAACATCTATGATTGAGGTTATCAGGCTGCCCCCAAGAGTGAGGAAGGTGTATTTCATTGATAGAGGCAGTTAAACTCAGATATGTGAGGATATCTCCTGCTTAGAGGCAGGGGGTGTGAGGATTCCCTCAATGCTAAATTCTTTCAGCTCGGCTAAAAAGAGTTGCCAGCATGCTGAAACATAATTTGCCAACCTCTCGGGGATTGGTAAAGCAGTAAAGGCCAAACTGGCATGTAGCATTTTTACCTGACGCAGGTAAAGCAGTAAAGACCAAACTAGCATGTAGCATTTTTACCTGACGCAGGTAAAGCAGTAAAGGCCAAACTGGCATGTAGCATTTTTACCTGACGCAGGTAAAGCAGTAAAGGCCAAACTAGCATGTAGCATTTTTACCTGATGCAGGTAAAGCAGTAAAGGCCAAACTGGCATGTAGCATTTTTACCTGACGCAGGTAAAGCAGTAAAGGCCAAACTAGCATGTAGCATTTTTACCCGATGCAGGTTCGTGTTGTAAAAGTAAAAATTAAATAAATAAAGAAATAAATATTTAAAAAATGATAAAAAGCAAAAGTTCCGTAAAGGAGCAGGTTGGCAGCCCAAGGTCAGGGTAGGCCAAGCCAAAACGGCAAAATGCCCAGAAGGACAATATTGGGCAGGAAGGTACTGTTTCAATATCCCTTGAGGATATCATCTGTAGGCCTGATTGAGACGCTGGTCGAAGGGAATGTGTTGCGCACCTTGGCGACCGAGACAGGTAGTTCCAGTCAGAGGTCTGTGGCAGCAACACCTGGTTCAGGATTGCATTAAGATATCTCCCACTCTGAGGAGGGGTGTTTTGAGGATTATTTGTGGAGACTCTGATTGTGAGGTAGTTGACAGGGATTCCCACATCAAGTGGATGATATGCTTCAACTCAAGTCTCATAAGAATCTGCTGGCACTTGTGACTATCCCTTCACCATCCCCTCGAGGATAGAAGAACCGTTAGAGAAAGAACTGTCAAGTAGCATTGGTTATTTGACTTCTCATCAGTTGATTGAGAAGACCATGCAAGGCACTGCTGGATAGTGTGCTAGTCCTGATTCCTGCCTGACCCTGGAGGCCCATAGGTTAATGCCACCATTTGGGGCTATCTGAAGGGTAAAACAAAGTCAAAAGGGTTTAATCTCCAGCGAGTTCAGAGAATTCTCATAGAAGTAATTACTGCATTTGCAAGGTCAGTGGAGGGAACTCAGCTGAATTGCAGTAGACAACTTAGCACTTTTGTGTAATGCGCAGTCTAAACTCAAATTGTGTTAGTATGTTATAGACCTGAGCAACCCAATATATGCTAATTTTGTGCAAGGCTAGTATGTGCAGTTCCAATATCTCTTTGGAGAACCATATAACCATATAACCATATAACAATTACAGCACGGAAACAGGCCATCTCGGCCTTACAAGTCCGTGCCGAACAAATTTTTTTCCCCCTTAGTCCCACCTGCCTGCACTCATACCATAACCCTCCATTCCCTTCTCATCCATATGCCTATCCAATTTATTTTTAAATGATACCAATGAACCTGCCTCCACCACTTCCACTGGGAGCTCATTCCACACCGCTACCATTCTCTGCGTAAAGAAGTTCCCCCTCATATTACCCCTAAACTTCTGTCCCTTAATTCTGAAGTCATGTCCTCTTGTTTGATTCTGAAGTCATGTCCTCTTGTTTGAGGACATGAAGAAGACTTGGGTTAGCAAGTAAAAGACTTGTAAGAGGAATTCAAGGCTGCGGTGGGTTTGGTAAAGACATCCTTAGTGGGTAAGACTCCCGTTTACCTGCATGCATATCATCCCTACCAAATGAATGGCAGGTACTGTTACACTGAGGCTGGTTGGAGCACCAGGCCTACAATATTAAAAAGAAGCCAGAGGGCTTTTTATTCGCAGGTTTCAGCGCTTACCATGGAGGGAGCGCACTCCACACACTCGGTATCATTCCCCAGCTGGCCACGGTGCCTGAGCCAAGGGGACACAGCAAAGGCTTGGGTCAGTTGACTCTATTGATCATAACCTAAGGCCATTTTTGTTGGTGTCAGTCTCAGGGGTTGTTGGATATTGGTGGCGGCAAGTGATAATCACCTTTTGTCTATTATTTTATTGGCAGCCTTGGTGGTTTTATAGCAAGTGCTTTCTTAGAAACTGCCTTGATCACATCTACAGCCACCATCTGTCTCATCATGGACAGCAAAGCAACAATGAGGTGGAGGCCATTGAGGTATGTAAATATTATTCCATCAGTCGCATGAGATGTGCTGACGATATTCAAGTCGGAGATAGTTTGAGACAGTTCAACAACAGGTGGGGACTTATACCTCCGATCTTTCCATTTTACAAATCATAAACAGTTATAAGATTCAGTTTCTGGCTGATTAATTTCCTCCGCGGCAAGAGAAGCTAAGATTTCCGTACATACGGTCTAAAGAGGAAACTATGGCTATCCAATTTGAAACAGAGACATTTCACAAAAGGATGAGCAGGCTGTCCATGAACAAGAGGGGTATATTTCTTCTCACGTTTGAAGAAAAGTGGAGGATGCCAAATCATTCTAGGATTTGACTAGTCTGAACACGTGCTTGGTATAACCATTTTAAGATGGATAATTTTCATTCAGCAAAATAGGTGATTACAGAGGATTGTTTTAGGGCCTCAATCGATCTCAAAGATGCAAACTTTTCCATATCAATACACGAGAGTCACAGGATATATCTGAGGTTTATCTGGCAAGGCCAGTTGTGGAAATTTTAGGCTCTACCTAAGGGGTTGTCTTCAGCCCTAGATTATTTACAAAGATTCTAAAGTTAATGTTGCCCTACCCATATCTAAAGGGCATTTTGTCATGGAGTTAATAGAGGACATGCTTATTGTAGGGAAGAGATCAGGTGTCACAGAGTTAGCTGTTTCAGTAACCAAGGCACTCCTAGAAAATCTAGGGGTTGTTATTCATCCAGGAAAGTCCATACTGGAACCGGCATTATCTGTTATATATTTAGGTTTGGTCATAAACTCTGCAGGTATGTCTCACACCCTACACATGATGACTCAGGGTATTTATCAATAGATACCGGCTAAGATAATTCAAGACGAGGCAACATGAATTATAGTAGTGCCAAATTGGCCTACTCAACCATAGCTTCCATTGTAAATAAGTCCGCTGAATGAAGCTCCTATATTTGCTCGAAGACACAAGCAGTGGCTAGTTCAATCTATTTCTCGTGCATCTATCACTGCATGGTTGTATGGAAAGTTTTGTGAAGAGACACATGCGAGCTACTTTTAAACAGAAGTAGCAAAGGTTTGTGGTTTTCTTTCAGTTTGGGTTTAAGAGAAGCGACTATGCTATAGCGCAATTAACACTGCTCATACTGCTTTGTTGTTGTATCTAGTACTAAGTGGGACAATAAATGATTGGGATTCACCAACTGTTGACTAAGGTTTTTTTATATATAAACACTCTAAAGCCTAGATACAAAGTAGTGTGGAATGTGTAATCAGTATACATTTTTATGCCGATTATCATCAGCTGTATCCCTAACATGGGAGCAGTTACTCTTAAGGTACTCATGCTTATGACACTGATTTCAGCAAGAAGAGCTTTACACAATCTCCATCAGCGTCTCTCGGTCATATTTGACAAGAGGGTAGCATTTTATGTGAATGAACTCATAAAGCAAAACAGGCACGGTTGGGTACAAGTTAGAGTTGACAGTATACCCACCAGATCGGAGATTGGGGTGTTTATTATGTAAAAAAGTACATTGAGGTTACTAAGAACCTATGAGATGAAGGAAAAGTTTTTTCATAGTTATACAATAGTTTCACAAGAATTTGTTGGTGCAGACTGTTTCAAGATGGATAGAGTGTAAGCAGCTGAAAGCAGGAGTGAATACAAATCATTTCAAGTCTCACTCTACCTCTATCCATTCTATCCATATCCCTTTGATCACTTTCTTGCAACAGCAGGAGGCAAAGATAAGTGTACTTTCAGGAGTTATAAAATTTTGTTGAACATGTTTGGATGGTTGCAGATAGAATTCTGAACAGTGCTACATGAACTATTGTCTAACCCAAAGGTAATTGGAACTATGGTCCAATTAAGGGTGATGTACATGTATGTAAAGTTAGCATCATGTTGTTAATGGCCCATGTCTTTTCAACAATTTATGGTTTATCCGTTTAGTGTTTTCACGTACAGATTTGTTTACTGCATGAAACCACAGAGCTTTGAAGGCTTCACGTAGTCTCATCACGAGACTTTGATATAAAATAGAAAGATTAAACGAGAACTTACCGTTTGAAGTTTAATCTTTATTTTATGAGAAGTTGGAGTGAGAGACTACGTGCCCTCCACTCCCAAACCTGAATCTCATAAAGATCATTCGGTAAGTCAAGCGTTATTGATCTTTCTATAGTTTAATTTGGTGCAAGTGGTCTGTGGTTTCATACAGTTGCTTTGAAGATTGACACACATGCAGGCTGGCGGGCTCTTCACGTAGTCTCTCACTCCAACATCTCATGAAATGAAGATCAAACTTCAAACGGTAAGTTTATGATGCAGTATAATAAAGATAAATGTGAGGTTATCCACTTTGGCAGCAAAAACAAGGGGGCAGATTATTATCTCAATGGGGTTAGGTTAGGTAAGGGGGAAGTGCAGCAAGACCTGGGTGTCCTTGTACACCAGTCACTGAAAGTTGGTTTACAGGTACAGCAGGCAGTGAAGAAAGCTAATGGAATGTTGGCCTTCATAACAAGACGATTTCAGTATAGGAGTAAAGAGGTTCTTCTGCATTTGTATAGGGCTCTGGTGAGACCACATCTGGAGTATTGTATACAGTTTTGGTCTCCTAATTTGAGGAAGGACATCCTTGTGATTGAGGCAGTGCAGTGTAGGTTCACGCGATTGATCCCTGGGATGGCGGGACTGTCATATGAGGAAAGATTGAAAAGACTAGGCTTGTATTCACTGGAGTTTAGAAGGATGAGGGGGATCTTATAGAAACATATAAAATTATAAAGGGACTGGACAAGCTTGATGCAGGAAAAATGTTCCCAATGTTGGGCGAGTCCAGAACCAGGGGCCACAGTCTTAGAATAAAGGGGAGGTCATTTAAGACTGAGGTGAGAAAAAGCGTTTTCACCCAGAGTTGTGAATTTATGGAATTCCCTGCCACAGAGGGCAGTGGAGGCCAAATCACTGGATGGATTTAAGAGAGAGTTAGATAGAGCTCTAGGGGCTAATGGAGTCAAAGGATATGGGGAGAAGGCAGGCACAGGTTATTGATAGGGGATGATCAGCCATGATCACAATGAATGGTGGTGCTGGCTTGAAGGGCCGAATGGCCTCCTCCTGCACCTATTTTCTATGTTTCTATGTTCTTGTTTAATCTTTTTATTAGCGTATATAGCCATCATAGTCAGCATGGATAACATGGGCTTAAATGGGCTAATTTCTTTGCTGTTTTAAGGTTTGGTGATGTCAGGCATTAGAAACAGATATTAAATAATAAACAATTTCTGTCAATTCATTTTTCAGTGGCTGTTTGCAGTTATTTCCTACACTGGAATTCCTTAAATATAACTTAGGAGGCATACTGTAAGATGAACATTTTCTTTTAACATAAGAACAATAAATATAGAAACAGTTATACTCATATTTAACTTTGCACATTTCTTCAATCCTCATTGTAAAAGTGACCTGAAGCTTGCTGAATATAATGCCTTTTCCTAGAACATAGTGATCTAAGCACTTACCAGAAAGCCTATCAATTTGATCTGAAAATGTACTTGAAATATATTTGCAAAAGGTGATAACGGATTTACAATATGTTATGCTGTGAGCTGCAACACACGGTGAAAACAATAAAATAACAAGTCGATTTATTGAGCAAATATAGCGTGAACAAAATTAAATAAATCAGCATGAGGTAAATGGAACATTATAAAATATTTGAAGGGTTATACAAAGCGTTTGCAAATGGAGCAGATTTTGGACAAACCTCTGCTGTATGAGGCTGCGGGTATAATGGCTTACAAACAAAGCAGTCCATTATTAATGTGCAAATCGTCTAACAACTCGTGATGAGGAAGCAAAATCCAATGATTTGTGTTTAGTGTAAATGGCATCCTGCTGTATGTTTCTTGAAATTACTGCATTTGCACGATAATTGGCCATTAACTTTGGCACAGAGGGTCCCCCACAGTGAGCTTGACTCTTTCACTTGTCTTCACAGACCATCCTTTGTTTATTTTTTATTTACTCTGTTTAAGGCGACGTGCCACCAGTCGCATCATTCACCAGGGTCGCAGATGTTCGGCTGCCCTCAGTGCCTTCAGCCACTTCCATTCTCAGCAATTTACAAACACACCAACATTCGAGATGGAGTAAGGAAGCGTAATGCAAACCTGAAATCCACCATCAGCGTTCTGTGAAAAACACTGCATTCATTCACATAACAAAGGATACCAGCTAAAACTAATGAATTAGCTCTGACATTGATGCCTACAAAATTTATGTTACAAACAAATACAATTGCCACAAAGCCTCCATAGGATACTTGTTTTAAAAAAACCTCTTGAAGTATTTCAAGCAGCAATCTGATTGTGGATAGCAATTATGCATTTAACTTTTGTTTTCAATGGATGGCACCAGTGGCGGACTGGCCAGGGTGTCAGCTTGCCCGATGGCAAGTGGGCCCCCTTTGTCTCCTGGCAACCAATATTTTTAGACCCATTCCGCCAATGGATGGCACTATCCCTGACCCTTTCTCAGGTTAGACACAAAATACTGGCGTAACTCAGCGGGTCAGGCACAGCTTCTTTGGAGAAAAGGAATAACTGAAGTTTCTGGTTGAAATCTTTCTTCAGACTGAGAGTCAGCGGGAGGGAATCTAGCGATATGAAAAGATTCAGAACAAATCAGAGTGAGCACCGATCACCAAGGAAAGGTGGAGCCCACAATGGTTCATTGTTGGCTGTGGAAGAGGTAATAACGAAGGAATATATGGATGCGAGCAGTGTAACTGGCAGGATGACTAGGGTGGTGGAGGGTTGGAGAGTGAGGGAATGCAGGGTTACATGTAATTAGAGAAATCAACATTCATAACGCTGGGCTTTCTCAGGTTATTGCATTCAGGTCTTTGGAGGGGATTCTTGCCTCAGCTTCAGGGCCAAAGGAGTGAAGCAATGTTGGTGCCTGGATTACAAAATCAGGGCCAGGAATTGGATAATCAAGGAGGTTGTGGTGTGATGTTAATCAGTCGAATGCACGGGAAGGCTGGAGGATTGGAGGAGTCCAACCTGATTTGACGGCCCAGTGCATGGCTGGAACTTGCTTTAGGAGGTCACCTCTAAATTGTGCTGCTGCAGATGAGCTAGGCAATATCGCTGAAGCATTACTCCAGGACATTGTTCCTCAGAATAATGTCCCCTGATTTTCCATTAATGCTTAGGGAATGTCCTCATCCCATGAGTCAAAGACACCCAAGTTTTGTCATTAAATCATAGGTGAACCATAATGGAAAATATCCAATTGAGTTTCTGGACAAATGTCATTTGAGCTGGAAATAGTCTAAACTAAATTTGGCTCTGGAATGTTCCCCTAGGAAGCATTTAAGAAGGGCTTGTTACATTAAATGTGCTGTCTAATTATCTGTTGCTGTCACTGTTGTTGAGATATGAAAGGTTATTATTTGGATTCAATTTCATGCTATTTTTTCATACTTTGGATTAATTTCACAGGGAGGTTGGATGAGACTCATGAAATAAATATTGGGCACTTGTGTCTTCAATGGCACCTGCATGTAAAATCATTCAGCTTTTTACTCTGCATTCCCCAAGTTGACCCCATTTGCAGCCATAAACCTGGAAACCTTCCTTTCCCCCTCTCTCATCTCTCAAGGCTTGGGTGTGAAAACTGAGGTGTTCATTCTCATCTGTACTCTTCCAAATCTCCAGATTAACCTCCATGACCAGATGGTTTCTACATAAATTGGGCCGTGTGAACATGAACCGAAGCTATGAAATATCATGATTAGCAACTATTGACTATATAATGAGGTAAGAACATACATCTCTCTCTCTGAATCTCTCTCTCTCTCTCTCTCTTTCAATCTCTTTCTGAAACTCTCTCACTGAATCTCTCTCTCACTGAATCTCTCTGGGTGAAAGGGAACAGATTCAACAACCCCAGATAACATTTCCCAGTGCTATCCAGCTTCATGTCTACCACCAACAAGCTCTGTTGTGGCACATTTCATTAACAATATGTGCACCGTTGAAAGGTAAAAATATAAACATTAAAATATGTGTATAGACGTTCTTCAGACTGGAGAATAGGAATGTGAAGTAGGGGCTTGACCCAAAACATCACCTATTCCTTTTCTCCAGACAAGCTGTCTGACCTGCTGAGTTAGTCCAGCTTGTTGTGTCTATCTTTGGTTGAAAGCAGTATTTGCAGTTCCTTCCTACACACAACCCATAAATCATGTTGTTTGCTAAAATACATAATTCAACTGATTTACCAGAAAAATATCTTTGCTCTGTGTCTTTTTTTAGATGAAAAAAAGTAATGGAGCCTTAACATAATTTTTAACCTGCAAAGATTAGAGGACGGCATAGTGGTGCAGCTGGTGGAGCTGCTGCCTCACAGTCCCAGAAACCCAGGTTCAATCCTAATCTCAGGTACTCTCTGTGTGGAGTTTGCTAGTACTTCCTATAACCGTGTGTGTTTTCTAAGGGTGCTCCGGTTTCCTCCCACATACCAAAAATGTGCGGGCTTGTAGGTTACTTAATTGATCTTGTAAAACTGCCGTTAATGAGTAGGGAGGGAATGAGAAAGCGGGATAACACAGAATTGGTGTGAATGAGTGGTCGATGTTGAACGATGTTGGTGTGAAACATGAACATGTTGGTGTTTCCATGTGAAACTAAAACAATCTTCAGGCAATACAGTAACAGATCACAGTTCCAGCAGTGTACTGAAGAATCAGTCCAGATTATAAATTCTAATCTTGAACTTCTGGCCCACTGATTCAGGGACAAAAGTTCACATCCTGACTGATTTACAATTATGGGTTAACAATTACAAGAATAACAAAAGTCTCTGAAATACAGCTTAAATACCTGGGGTGTGTGGTGTTCAGTGTGGTGTGCCTGGGAGACCTGATGTCTTTGGAGATTTAGGGATTGAGATTTCATCCAACAATTGTCACTCTTGGAAGAATACAGACCTAAATTCCCCAGTAACCCTCCAAATGAAGCTGTATGTGGATAATTGCATTTGTTGTGCAGGCAGGTCTAATAATAAGAAAAACCTGGTCATGAGTGACACAAAATGTCATGTAAATGATTATCATTGCATTTCAGTCAGTAAGTAACTTTTAGCTTAGTTTAGTTTGGTGATACAGCGTGGAAACAGGCCCTTCGGCCCACTGAGTCTGCACCGACTATCAATCCCCATACACTAATACTATCCTGCACAACAAGGACAATTTGCAATCTTTATGAAAGCCAATCGACCTACAAACCTGCGGTCATAGGGAGAATGTACAAACTCCATAGTTTCGACATCATCTGTGGTCAGGATCAAACCCGGGTCTTTGGCACTGTAAGGCAGCAACTCTACCGCTGCGCCACTGTGCTCAATGAGGTCCAGCATTGAAACTCATTTATTTTTCTTTGTGTAAACTATTGCAGAGAGTAAAACAACATTGCACCACATCACGAACCATCTGGGCTTCAAGCAAATTGAATGGTTTTCACTCTTTATCTCAGGAAGAACATGTAGTCTCTAGATCTAGACAGATATAGAGGCCGATATTAAACCCAATTTGCTGGGGCTGTTAGGCAGCTGCACTTTTAGCTGCACCATTGTACCACCATCAATGTTTCCATGCTCCCAAAGTATTTTGAAACATTTGGTGCCATTTGCTCAGACCCATTTGCTTGCTCTTGCCGACATGTGTGCATATTTTAAATAGCTGGAATATTAAAATAGCATCTCCCTTATACATAATACAACAAACATATGTTTTAGTCATGAAATATAGTATAGAAATTAATGTAGAATATACTAGAACACTGAATTATAAACAAAAGAAGCACGTTAAAAACTAAAGCAGAACGAGGGCGGGTGGGACCTGTAGCTGGACCATGGTGTGGGCAAGTTGGGCTGAAGGATGACTCTATGACTCACATCTGAGTGATCTGAACAGGGGTAAAGGTTCATCAAAATAAAATGATTAATGTTTCTTTTTGCATGATGTAACCTGAATCATTGAGGTTTTTTGTTTTTTTTTCAGTTTACTCTGAATTTGACACCATTAAAGAGTGTGAAGACAATTTAATATACCTGGTGCGATACGCACAGACATTCTACTTTGCAGGCCCAATGTTGTTTGCCCAATGCAACAGTTTAAGCACAGAACATCCGACGTTAATAGACGTCTTGGGTCAAGACCCTTTCCGAAAACATCACCCATTCCTTCTCTCCAGAGATGCTGCGTGTCCCACTGAGTTACTCCAGCATATGTCTATCATAAATATATCATACATTTGCTATGGAATTTGCATGTCCCAGCACAGAATTTTAAAATTTGTGTATGACAGATTCTTATTATTATGAATGTTAGATATGATTGAAATTTTGTGTCTATCTTCGATTTAACCCAGCATCTGCAGTTCCTTCCTGCATATATGATATATTTAAGTTCTTCAACAGTTCAACTGAAGTATGGGATTCAACACTCGTTGGTTATTTCATCTGTGGACTGTATACGCTCTAAATTGCAAACAATTAAAGCTGTCACTCTGTAGGGCATTATACACTAGATGACTTACTTAGACATAGTTCCTCCCACACTGTTGAGTGATTGGGCAGCAAGCTTTTGCCATTCTGTTTGGTCATGTGCGACAAGATGGCAGCTGCATTATTCTCAATCAGTCGGAGAGATCTCAAGTTTGCCAACTCGATCGTCCAGGAAAGAAGATGATTGGAAAATGTCATGATCACGACCAATTCTTCATGGGTACTGACTTCCCTGACATCGAGAGGATCTGTAGGAAGCTTTGCCTCAAAAGGGATGTCAGCAACAAGACATAAGAGAAGGACATTGATTGAAAATGTTTCAATGGAGATGGGTCAAACCCAGAGGGGCAACTTCAGCTTCTTGGACGAGTTGGGCCAAATGGCCTGTTTCCATGCTATCTATCTCTGAGTGGTGATACAGGGATTGATACAGTTGTGTTCAAGAAGGAACTGCAGATGCTGGAAGATCGAAGGTACACAAAAATGCTGGAGAAACTCAGCGGGTGCAGCAGCATCTATGTAGTGAAGGAAATGGGCAACGTTTCGGGCCGAAACCCTTCTTCAGACTGATGGGGGGGGGGGGGAGAAGGAAGGAAAAAGGGAGGAGGAGGAGCCCGAGGGCGGGGGGATGGGAGGAGACAGCTCGAGGGTTAAGGAAGGGGAGGAGACAGCAAGGGCTAGCAAAATTGGGAGAATTCAATGTTCATGCCATCCGGACGCAAGCAACCCAGGCGGAACAGTTGTGGTGTCCAAGAGGAAAAACGTTTTCACCCAGACAGTTGTGAATCTGTGGAATTCTCTGCTACAGAAGGCAATGGAGGACAATTCACTGGATGTTTTCAAGAGAGAGTTAGATTTAGTTTTTCGAGCTAATGAAATCAAGGGATATGGGGTAAAAGCAGGAACGGGGTACTGATTTTGGATGATCAGCCGTGATCATATTGAACGGCGGTGCTGGCTCGAAGGGCCGAATGGCCGATTCCTGCACCTATTTTCTATGTTTCTATGTTTTTATGAAACAAGTGTCAGAAAGAAAATAAATCTCCAGTTTTATGGGGAGTAGCATGGAAGTGGAGTAATTAGATTGTGTTTACAAAGAACCAAGTAGCTTCTTCTGTACTGAAATAATTCTGTAATTCCATCGGGAAGTGAAGCAAATGATTTTATGTTCCAAAGTGGTCGAGTGAATTGATGAAGAAGATAATCAACTTCATTACTTAGTTATACAATATTAGAAATAGTAATAGTAACACCTTCGCTCAGCCCCCTTGGACCTTCCTGATCGCCCGGTTGCTGGACACTTTAATTCTCCTTCCCATTCCTGCACAGATCTTTCTGTCCTCGGTCTCCTCCGTTGTCAGAGTGAGGCTAAATGCAAATTGGAGGAACAACATCAAAAAGGTGCACAAGTCCATTTGGCCCTTTGAGCCAGCACCGCCATTCCTTGTGATCATGGCTGATCATCCACAATCAGTAACCCATGCCTGTCTTCTCCCAATATCCCTTGATTCTGCAAACCCCTGGGGCTCTATATAACTCTTTTAAATTAATCCAGTGAATTGGCCTCAACTGCCTTCTGCGGCAGAGAATTCCACAAATTCACAACTCTCTGGGTGAAGAAGTTTTTTCTCATCTCAGTTTTAAATGGCCTCTCCTTTATTCTTAGACTGTGGACCCTAGTTCTGGACTCGCCCAACATCGGGAACATTTTTCCTGCATCTAGCTTGTCCATCTTTTATAATTTTATATGTTTCTATAAGATGCCCCCTCATCCTTCGAAATTCCACAAGCCCAATCTTTCCAATCTTTCCACTTATGGCAGTCCCACCATCCCAGGGATCAATCTCTAAACCTATGCTGCACTGCCTCAATAGCAAGGACGTCCTTCCTCAAATTAGGCCAAAACTGCACACAATACTCCAGATGTGGTCTCACCAAGGCCCTGAACAACTACCGAAGGATCTCTTTACTCTTATACTCAAATCCTCTCGTTATGAAGGCCGACATGCCATTAACTTTCTTCACTGCCTGCTGTACCTGCATGTTTACTTTCAATGACAGGTGTACAAGGGCACCCAAGTCTTGTTCCATTTTCCCTAATCTGACACTAATTTCCTAATATAATAATCTGTCTCCTTGTTCTTGCCGCCAAAGTGGATAACCTCACATTTATCTACATTATACTGCATCTGCCACGCATCTGCCCACACTCAACCTACCCAAGTCACCCTTCAACCTCCTAGCATCCTCTTTGCAGTTCACACTGCCTCCCAGCTTTGTGTCATCTGCAAATTTGCTAGTGTTACTTTTAATTCCATCATCTAAATTATTAATATATTGTAAATAGTTGCGGCTCCAGCAACAAGCCTTGAGGCACTCCACTCGCCTCTGCCTGCCATTCTTACAGGCACCCGTTTATTCCTACTCTTTGTTTCCTGTCTGCCAACCAATTTTCTATCCATGTTAATACCCGACCCCCAATACCATGTGCACTAATTTTGCCCACTAATCAACAGTGTGGGACCTTATCAAAGGCGTTCTGAAAGTTCAGATACACTACATCCACTGGCTCTCCTTCATCCATTTTACTTGTCACATCCACAAAAAATTCTAGAAAATTAGTCGCGGTATTTTCCCCTTCATAAATCCATGCTGACTTGAACCAATCCTTTAACTGCTATCCAAATGTGCCGTTATTACTTCTTTAATAATTGACTCCAGCATCTTCCCCACCACTGATGTCAGGTTAACAGGTCTATAATTCCCCGTTTTCTCTCTCTCGTTCCTTTCTTGAGAAATGGGGTAACATTAGCTACCCTCCAATCCACAGGAACTGATCCTGAATCTATAGAACATTGGAAAATGATCACAAATGCATCCACGATTTCCAAAGCCACCTCCTGTGTACCCTGGGATGCAGACCATCAGGCCCTGGGGATTCATCAGCCTTCAGTCTCATCAGTCTACCCAATACTTTTTATCACCTAAAGCTAATTTC
Organism: Leucoraja erinaceus; assembly: GCF_028641065.1. Lineage (NCBI taxonomy): Eukaryota > Metazoa > Chordata > Chondrichthyes > Rajiformes > Rajidae > Leucoraja > Leucoraja erinaceus. Next base: position 55,585,759 of record NC_073390.1, read on the forward strand.
TCTCAGTTCCTCTGTCTCCCTAGATGCTCTGTCCTCTAGTACATCTGTGAGATTGTTTGTGTCTTCCTTAGTGAAGACAAAACCAAAGTACCTGTTCAACTCTTCTGCCATTTCCTAGTTCCCCATAATAATTTCACCTGTTTCTGCCTTCAAGGGACCCACATTTGTCTTTATTAATCTGTTTCTCTTAACATACCTAAAGAAGCTTTGACTATCCTTTATTTTCCTGGCCAGCTCACCCTCGTCCTTCATCTTTTCACCCCATATTGCTCTTTTTGTTACCTTCTGTTGTCCTTTGAAAGTTTCCCAATTCTCTGCCTTTCCTCTCCTCTTTGCTATGTTATATACCTTTTCATTTAGTTTTATTCTATCCTTAACTTTCCTTGTCAGCCACGGTTACCTCTTACTCACCTTAGAATCTTTCTTCCTTAGTTTCACAAGCTTCATATTGGCTGCCATTACAAAGCGGTTACTGAAGCAAATGTGTTTTGCCAAGCTTATAACAGAGTATCAATCACTTGACTTGTCAGCATGTTGTCTCAGTATTGGACAAAAGTCTTGTTCTGCAGATATTACTTTAAAATCAGCTGTTTGCAGCGTCCCCGGACATTTTTTATGATTGGTTTATTGTATTTTAACATTGTGTTTTTACCTGCTTTTAACTATTTATACTGTTCCATCAGGGACTGGATTGTTTTTAGTGTTATTATGTGTGAAATGTTTTAAATTTCATGTGCGATGCTCCGCTATTCACTGGGAAACGTCTTTTCATTTTGCACTGTACAACTGTTGCTTGCAAGATGACAATAAAGGTTGATTGATTGATTGATTGATTGATTTGAGCTGACAACATTCGAGTTATGCCACCTGTTACACATTGCTCTGTTATCAAATAAATATTTTGCTTGGGCAGCTTGCAGCCCAGTGGTATGAATATTGATTTCTCTCACTTCAGGTAGCCCCAGCATTCCCTCTCTCTCTATCCCTGCCCCACCCAAGTCACACTAGCTTCTCATTTCCACCCTACAAACAGCTAACAATGACCTGTTTGGTTTAGCATCATTACTTTTTTGCATATCTTTAATTCAGTTGTTTATCACTCCATATCACGGTCTATATCTCTCATTTCCCTTATCCTTAACCAGTCTGAAGAAGGGTCTCAACCTGAAACGTCACCCATTCCTTCTCTCCAGAGATGCTGCCTGTCCTGCTGAGTCATTCCAGCATTTTGTGTCTCTTAAAAAGAGTACAACTGGATTTATGCCAGCTAATATTTGGTTGAGAGGAAGCAGAGATCAGCAAATGTGTCAAACACTTCTCTCTATTTATTTGATACCAGAGCAATGTGCAACAGGTGGCATAACTCGAACGTTGTCAGCTCAAAACGCTGCAAACAGCTGATTTCAAAGTAATATCTGCAGAACAAGACTTTTGTCCAATACTGAGACAACATGCTGGCAAGCCAAGTGATTGATACTCTGTTATAAGCTTGGCAAAACACATTTTATTCAGTAACTGCTTTGTAATGGCAGCCAATATGAGGCCTTTGAAACTAATGTGCCTGCATCATTCACCTAGCTAGGCCAAACCAGCAAGATACATATTTTGGAAAAAAAATGTCACCAGCTGCAAGTCAGGCACAGTAATAGCGAGAATGTAAGAGAAAGGCAAAAATATTAAAAAGGACAGAAATAGTTCAACAAACAAAAAAGGAATGCAATACCTTTTATTTCACAATTTGTTTTTGTTTTCTCTTTCTTTGTGCTTTCCAAAGGACATTAAAAGATTTATAAAATAATTGTTTGACTTTTCTAATACCTGCATAATTTTCTATTTAGTCATTCACAAATAACTGTTGAAACTGTTACTCAATTCTACTCCCTCTGCTATTTTCCATATAACTTCACCCTTCCACTCTATAATTGTTTTACTTTAAATTAAATCCTCGGTATTACCATTCTCTTTCTTCACTGCCTGCTGCACCTGCATGCCTACTTTCAATGACTGGTGTACCATGACACCCAGGTCTCGCTGCATCTCCCCTTTTCCTAATCGGCCACCATTCAGATAATAGTCTGCTTTCCTGTTTTTGCCACCAAAGTGGATAACCTCACATTTATCCACATTATACTGCATCTGCCAAACATTTGCCCACTCATCCCAGCCTATCCAAGTCACCTTGCAGCCTCCTAGCATCCTCCTCACAGCTAACACTGCCCCCCAGCTTCGTGTCATCCACCAACTTGGAGATGTTGCATTCAATTCCCTCGTCCAAATCATTAATATATATTGTAAATAGCTGGGGTCCCAGCACTGAGCCTTGCGATACCCCACTAGTCACTGCCTGCCATTGTGAAAAGGACCCGTTTACTTCTACTCTTTGCTTCATGTCTGCCAGCCAGTTCTCTATCCACATCAATACTGAACCCCCAATGCCATGTGCTTTTGAGTTGGCCCTGCTAAGCAATTTAACTTTAAAATAGTTGTCCATTTTGCTGTAACTTTCTGTTTTAAGAAACACATCAGACACCTTCTCCAGTAAATGTTCTCCAGCAGCTAGTGATAAAATTTGGCATTGTTATTTCACGCCTGGCAGAGAATAAGAATGCATGTTTTGCTTTGTTAATCATTCTGTTTAGGAGAGCTCCCCCTCCCCTCCCCTACTCACCATCAACAGCACCACAGTCACGCCTGTGGAGTCATTTACGTTCCTTGGAACTATCATCTCCAATGACCTTAACTGGGTGGCCACCATCGATGCCGCAGTCAAAAAGGCCCAACAGAGAATGTACTTCCTGCGGGAGCTGAGAAAACACATTCAAGATCCATTCATTAACTATCTGAAGGGATAGATTGGCACAGCACGAGGACTCAACTGAAACTTGAACTCAGGATCAGATGAAAAGCTATACTTTATAATCTATGAACCTATCTTCATTGACGTATTACAGGTAACCCATTCCACCTCCTTTGTTTTTCTGTGGTTTTTTTATTTTTATTATTTGTAACTTTCTACCCTCTCTTTCTCTCTTTTTCTATAAAAAAATAAAAATACTAGAAGCAGAAGTAATTGATAATTGAAAATTTTAATAATGTATGACTGATGTATATGAAAAGTATTTTTACTATAATATGTAACTATACTTTATAATATGTCTACTTCTAATAAAAATATTAAAAAAAAGAAAAAAAAGGAAAGAAAACACAAGCAATGATGGTCTAGTTTTATACTGCCATCATAGAGTCTGTCCTCACCTTCTCCATCAGCCACCAAGCATGACATCCGGAGGCTGCAGCGCATCACTCAATCAGCTGAGAAGGTTGTTGGCTGCAACCTTTCCCACATCGACAAACTGTACATTGCACGGGCCAGGAAGCGAGTGGGTAAGATCATCTCTGAACTCTCTCACCCTGGCCACAAACTCTTTGAATCACTTCCCTCTGGAAGGCAACTCTGGCTTGACAAAGCCGCCACAGCCGGACATAAAAACAGCTGTTTGCCACGAGCAGTAGCTCTACTTAACAGCCGAAAGTCTGTAGCCTCCTTTTTTAAATGTCGAGTCCTGTTAAAAAATGTTAGTTGGAGGTCTTTTATGTGGTGGGTGGGGGTGGGGAAGGTGGAAACTTTATTTCTTAGTCCCCTACCTGGTCGGAGAGGCAGCATCCCTCCGAGCTGCTTCTTTGCCCCATCCGCACGGCCTACCATCGAGAATGGAGCGGCGTTTCCTGTCGGGACCGGCCAGGACTATAGCTTCGGCAGTGGCGCAAAGCTGGGACACCATTGTGGAGCGGGTGATGCCTTACCGGGTCGCCGTGCGGTAAGCTCTGGAGCGCTGTGACCGCCGACTCCCAACATCGCGGAGCTGTGGCTGCGGGCGTCCGGCTGCGGGCGTCCGGCCGCGGGCGGCGCTGGATTTGGAGCGCCGCGGAGCCAGGGATCGGAGCTCCAACCGGCGTGGCCTGAGGGCTACGAGTGCCCCGGTCTCCGGAGAGGAGGCAGCCGCTCCAGACTTGCCAAGCCGTTGAGGAATGTTTCACCCGACGCCGGAGTTCCATCTTCACGGCAAGAGGGCCCTGAAGATTATCGGACTGGCTGCACGGCCACAAATGGGCCATGACCTCGGGTGTTTCAGAGGAAGAGGACTTAACTTTCTGGTGCCTTTCCCCACAGTGGAATTTTTTGATTCTGCTGTGGGGGACGTTGGTGTTGAACTCTAACATGTTGTGTCCAGTTTATTCATTTTTTTTTTAACCTTTTTCTACGGTTTGTATGGAATCTTATCTATTTTATGTAAAGCACTTTGGTGTCAATGCGAGTTGACTTAAAACGTGCTATATAAATAAAACTTACTTACTTACTTACTTGTGCTCTGGTATTTTATTTCATTCTTCACATATTTAACTTATAACAAATAAAGTTCCCCCCTTCCCCACCCCCATTCACTACACACTTAATTAAATAAAACATGCTGACCACAAGTTATAGAGTTCACCTTAGGATAAACTCACGATGGTTTCTGAATTTGTTTTTACTCTTCACCACTCCCACCGCACATTTAACAACTATTTGGATGCCTAAGGAGGAAGGTTGGTAATTCACTAAGGTGAAGCAAAAACAGAAGAGCTGAGTTCTCCTCACAACTCCTTGCACAATGAAAAATCATCAGTTGCCTGCTCCATCTGTGATCCTGTTTTATCCCAAACCTTGAATAATTTGGTTTAGTTTAGTTTAGTTTAAAGATACAGGGCGGAAACAGGCCCTTTGGCCCATCGAGTCGGTGCCGACAATGATCCCCATACACTAACATTATCCTACACACTTGGGACAATTTACAAATTTACCAAGCAAATTAACCTACAAACCTGTACGTCTTTGGAGTGTGGGAGGAAACTGGAGCACCCGGATTAAACCAACGTAAGTCATGGGGAGAACGTATAAACTCCATAAAGGCAGCACCCACAGTCAGGATCGAACCCGGATCTCTGGTGCCGTAAGGCCGCAAATCTACCGTGCCGCCATGCATTCCCATGAATTTATAACTTATCCAGGATGATAATGCTACTAAATCTCCAAGACAGACACTAAAAGCTGAAGTAACTCACAGATTTAAGGCAACCATAAATTTCCTATCCTCACCATAGCACCCACATTAAAATCATAAGACTGTAATCAGCTATTCAAATGATTGTTTTCATTTAAGCAAGCCACACTGTCCATCACAGAAATCTACACAATATTTTAAAGTCAATGCTAATTCTTAATTGTGAACAGAACTAAACACTAAAAATCAGCTGCTTCACCATAAAGAAGATATGGTTCTGAAATAATTCTATTTATTGCTCCGAAGATAGACACAAAATGCTGAAGGTAGTAACTCAGTGGATCAATGTGTGTTTATTGGTTACACAAAAAAGCTGGAGAAACTCAGCGGGTGCAGCAACATCTATGGAGCGAAGGAAATAGGCAACGTTTCGGGCCGAAACCCTTCTTCAGACTGATCGGGGGCGGGGGTGGGTGGGGACAAGAAAGGGAAAAGGAGGAGGAGCCCGAAGGCTGGGGGATGGGAGGAGACAGCAGGGGGGCTGAGGAAGGGGAGGAGACAGCAAGGACTAACAAAATTGGGAGAATTCGATGTTCATGCCCCCGGGGTGCAGACTCCCCAAACGGAATATGAGGTGCTGTTCCTCCAATTTCCGGTGCTGCTCGCTGTGGCCATGGAGGAGACCCAGGACAGAGAGGTCGGAGACGGAGTGGGAGGGGGAGTTGAAGTGCTGAGCCACCGGGAGGTCAGCTTGGTTATTGCGGACCGAGCGGAGGTGTTCGGCGAAACGATCGCCCAACCTCCGCTTGGTCTCACCGATATAGATCTGCTGACATCTCAGATTCAGATTCAGATTCAGATTCAGATTCAATTTTAATTGTCATTGTCAGTGTACAGTACAGAGACAACGAAATGCATTTAGCATCTCCCTTGAAGAGCGACATAGCAAACGATTTGAATTAAAAAAAAAAATTGAATTCTCCGTCGTCTCCACGCATTCAATTCTCTAGGCCCTCACCCCCTCATCTTCACCATGGACGTCCAATCACTCTACACCTCCATCCCCCACCACGATGGTCTCATAGCCCTCCGGTTCTTCCTCGACCAGAGAAGCAACCTATACCCAGCCACTGACACTCTCCTCCGCCTAGCGGAGCTGGTCCTTACCCTCAATAACTTCACGTTCGACTCCTCCCATTTCCTCCAAATACAAGGCGTAGCTATGGGCACACGCATGGGCCCCAGCTATGCCTGCCTATTTGTAGGTTACGTCGAGCAATCCCTGTTCAATACATACCAGGGCCCCATCCCCGACCTCTACCTCCGCTACATCGATGACTGCTTTGGTGCCACCTCCTGCACCCGCACACAACTGACTGACTTCATCCACTTCACCACTAACTTCCATCCGGCACTCAAATACACCTGGACCATTTCCGACACTTCCCTACCATTCCTTGACCTCACTATCTCCATTGCAGGTGATAGACTTCTGACCGACATACACTATAAACCCACTGACTCCCATGGCTATCTGGACTACACTTCTTCCCACCCTGCTTCCTGTAAGGACTCCATCCCCTACTCCCAATTCCTCCGTCTACGCCGCATCTGCTCCACGGATGAGGCGTTCCACACCAGGACATCTGAAATGTCCTCATTATTCAGGGAACGGGGGTTCCCCTCCTCCACCATAAATGAGGCTCGCACCAGGGTCTCTTCCATACCCCGCAACACTGCTCTCTCTCCCCATCCCCGCACTCGCAACAAGGGCCGAGTCCCCCTAGTCCTCACCTTTCACCCCACCCGCCATCACATACAAAAAGTAATCCTCCGTCAGTTTCGCCACCTCCAACGTGACCCCACCACTCGCCACATCTTCCCATCTCCCCCCATATCTGCCTTCCGCAAAGACCGCTCCCTCCATAACTCCCTTGTCAATTCTTCCCTTCCCTCTCGGTCCACCCCCTCCCCGGGCACTTTCCCTTGCAACCGCAAGAGATGCAACACTTGTCCCTTTACCTCCCCCCTCGACTCCGTTCAAGGACCCAAGCAATCGTTCCAGGTGCGACAGAGGTTCACCTGCATCTCTTCCAACCTCATCTATTGCGTCCGCTGCTCTAGATGTCAGCAGATCTATATCGGTGAGACCAAGCGGAGGTTGGGCGATCGTTTCGCCGAACACCTCCGCTCGGTCCGCAATAACCAAGCTGACCTCCCGGTGGCTCAGCACTTCAACTCTCCCTCCCACTCCGTCTCCGACCTCTCTGTCCTGGGTCTCCTCCATGGCCACAGCAAGCAGCACCGGAAATTGGAGGAACAGCACCTCATATTCCGTTTGGGGAGTCTGCACCCCGGGGGCATGAACATCGAATTCTCCCAATTTTGTTAGTCCTTGCTGTCTCCTCCCCTTCCTCAGCCCCCCTGCTGTCTCCTCCCATCCCCCAGCCTTCGGGCTCCTCCTCCTTTTCCCTTTCTTGTCCCCACCCACCCCCGCCCCCGATCAGTCTGAAGAAGGGTTTCGGCCCGAAACGTTGCCCATTTCCTTCGCTCCATAGATGCTGCTGCACCCGCTGAGTTTCTCCAGCTTTTTTGTGTAACCTTCGATTCTCCAGCATCTGCAGTTCCCTCTTAAACAATGTGTGTTTATTGTTGTTTTATTGTATGGTATTATATGTATGACTGCTGCAATTTCGTTCAGACTTCGGTCTGAATGACAATAAAAGGCTATCTATCTATCTATCAGTCAGCACCTCTGAAGAAAAGGAATAGGTGACATTTTAACCATATAACCATGTAACAATTACAGCACGGAAACAGGCCATCTCGGCCCTACAAGTCCGTGCCGAACAAAAAAATTTTTTCCCCCTTAGTCCCACCTGCCTGCACTCATACCATAACCCTCCATTCCCTTCTCATCCATATGCCTATCCAATTTATTTTTAAATGATACCAATGAACCTGCCTCCACCACCTCCACTGGAAGCTCATTCCACACCGCTACCACTCTCTGAGTAAAGAAGTTCCCCCTCATATTACCCCTAAACTTCTGTCCCTTAATTCTGAAGTCATGTCCTCTTGTTTGAATCTTCCCTATTCTCAAAGGGAAAAGGTGGTCCACATCAACTCTGTCTAACTTATTCAACCTATCTCTGTAACTTAGTTGTTGAAACCCAGGCAACATTCTAGTAAATCTCCTCTGTACTCTCTCTATTTTGTTGACATCCTTCCTATAATTGGGCGACCAAAATTGTACACCATACTCCAGATTTGGTCTCTCCAATGCCTTGTACAATTTTAACATTACATCCCAGCTTCTATACTCAATGCTCTGATTTATAAAGGCTAGCATACCAAAAGCATTCTTTACCACCCTATCTATATGAGATTCCACCTTCAAGGAACTATGCACGGTTATTCCCAGATCCCTCTGTTCAACTGTATTCTTCAATTCCCATTTTGGATCGGGACCCTTCATCAGACTGAGAGCCTGGGAGGGGGAAACGCAAGGTCTGATCAATAGACAATAGACAATAGACAATAGACAATGAACAATAGGTGCAGGAGTAGGCCATTCGGCCCTTCGAGCCAGCACCGCCATTCAATGTGATCATGGCTAATCAGTACCCTGTTCCTGCCTTCTCCCCATATCTCCTGACTCCGCTATTTTTAAGAGCCCTATCTAGCTCTCTCTTGAAAGCATCCAGGGATGTCTCCCGACCCAAAATGTCACCTACTCCTTTTCTCCAGAGATCATGCCTGACCCGTTGAGTTACTCCAGCATTAGGTCTGCACAGAAGGAAAACACACAACATACTGGAATAACTCAGCGGATCATCCAGCAAACTCTGGAGAAAAAGGATAGGTGATGTACATAGTTGTGGGTTAGTAGTCTTCGTTGGAGCATTGCTGTCACATTGTGTTGGCTCATCAATCAGGAATTACCTTTTAGCCATGGTCCTGCAAATTTTTAGATGTAAAGTAACTTGAACATATTGGCATTGACAATCTATAGTTTAAGAATTTCAGAGAGATGGACAAAGCGATAATGGAGTCAAAAGGACACTAAGTGGTGGAGTATCTCAGCAGGTCAGGTCTGCATCCTTGGAGAACATGAGGATCAGTAACAGTCAACATTACATAGAAGCATAGAAACATAGAAAAATAGGAGTATGCCAGCACCTTCGAGCTAGCGCTGCTCTTCATGGCTGATCATCATCATCCTTTATTGTCATCTTGCAAAGCAACAGTTGTACAGTGCAAAATGAGAAGATGTTTCCCAGGGAATACCGGAGCATCGCACATAAAACTTAAACATTTCATGCATAAAATAAAATCAATAAAACAACACCCCAGTTCCTGATAAAACAGTACGAATAGTTAAAAAAAGTGCAGGTAAAAACAGCAACATTAAAATACAAGTAAAAACAGTCATAAAATATCCAGGGCAGCGCCTGAGCCAGTGCCAGTTATTAAATTGTCAGTGCAAAGCAGCAGAATCAGGTGGAGTGACTGTTTAGCAGCCTCACAGCCTGTGGCAGGAAGCTGTTTAGCAGTCTGGTAGTCCGGGCTTTGATGCTACGGTATCTCTTGCCCGATGGCAGGAGATCCAGGTGTATGTGGAGGGGGTGCAGTCTGTCCTTTGCTATGCTCAGAGCTTTTTTCAGGCAGCGGCTCTGGAACAGTTCTTGTACCGAGGGTAGGGAGACGCCAATGATCCTCTCTGCTCCCCTCACTACCCTCTGCAGAGCCTTCCTGTCCGAGCAGTTGCAGTTGGTGTTCATGCAGTACGTGAGTACAGACTCCACCGTGCCCCTGTAGAAAGTCCTGAGGATGTTGGTGGAGAGTGAGGCCTACCATAGATTCACAACTCTTTGGGTGAAAACGTTTTTTCCTGATAAATAGAAAATGGGTGCAGGTTTAGGTGTAGGCCATTATGCCCTTTGAGTCATCACTGCCATTCAACGCTTCAAGGGCCGCGTGGCCAGAAGGCTTCCCGAAGGGCCGCTGACGTGGACTGGGACGTGGCCGGAGGCCTTTATAGAGGCGCCGCAGTCTCAATACCTCCCGGGTCGCCGCGTACAAGCCCAGGTCGGGGTCCAGCCGAGGCCTCGTGAGTAGAGGCCTGGATCCTGCGGCTGGAGCCCTGGCTGGCACCGTGGAGGCGTGAAGTGGGGCATCGATAGGGGCGCGGCGGCGGCGATGGTGAAGCCTCGTGAGTAGAGGCCTGGGTTGGGCGAAGCGGCTGATGGGTCCCGCGGCTGAAGCCCTGGCCGGCACCGTGGAGGCGTGAAGTGGGGCATCGATAGGGTCAAGGCCTCGGTGATGGTGAAGCCTCGCGGTGGCGGCGGCGATGCCTTGTGGGTCGACCCGTGGTCGATGGTCAATGAGCGTGGAGAACGACCATGAGGACCGACCTGGCAAGGGGGAACTGCTGTGGTGGGGGGAGGGGGGGACATAAGGACGAGACGACGTGCTTTGTAACTTTGTCAGTGCTGTAGGTGGCTGCTATTTGCATACATTGTGTGTGCAAACAAAGAATCTCACTGTGCTTAATCACATGTGACAATAAAGTATTCCTATTTCTATTCCAATTCCAATGTGATCGTGGGTGATCTTCCACAATCAGTAGCCCGTTCCTGCCCTCCTCATATCCCTTGATTCTGCAAGCCCTAAGAGCTCTATCTTTACTCTCTTTTGAAAGCATCCAGTGAATCAGCCTCCACTGCCTTCTGAGGCAGAGAATTCCACAAATTCACAACTCTCTGGGTGAAAAAGTTTTTTCTAATCTCAGTTCAGGACTCCCCCAACAACGGGAAAATGTTTTCTGCATCTAGCATGTTCAATCCCTTAATAATTTTATATGTTTTTATAAGATTCTATCTCATCCTTCTAAACTCCAGAGTACACAAGCCCAGCTGCTCCATTCTTTCATCATATGACAATCCTGCCATCCCGGGAATTAACCTGGTGAACCTACGCTGCACCCCCTCAATAGCAAGAATGTCCTTCCTCAAATTTGGAGACCAAAACTGCACACAATACTCCAGGTGTGGTCTCACTAGGGCTCTGTACAACCGCAGAAGGACCTCTTTGTTCCTATACTCAACTTCTCTTGTTATGAAGGCCAACATGCCATTAACTTTCGTCACTACCTGCTCCACCTTTCAGTGATTGATGTACAAGGACACCCAGAAGTGTTGCACTTCCCCTTTTCCTAATGTGACACCATTCAGAATATTTAATCTACCTTCTTGTTCTTACCACCAAGAACTTGCCTCACATCTATCCACATTAATCTGCATCTGTCCACTCACCCAACTTGTCCATGCCTCCCTGCATCCTCATATCATCCTCTTCACAGTTGACAAAGCCACCCAGCTTTGTGTCATCTGCAGATGTGCTAATGTTACTTTCATTTCCTTCATCTAAATCATAAATATGTATTGTAAATAGCTGTGAGCATTGCGGCTTCCACTAGTCACTCTCACTTCCATTCTGAAAGGGACCAGTTAGTTCCTCCACTTTATTTCCTGTGTGCCAACCAATTTTCTATCCATGTCAATACCGTACCCCCAATATCATGTGCTCTAATTTTGCCCACTTATCTCCTCTGTGACCATATCAACTTTCTGAAAGTCCAGATACGCTACATCCACTGGCTCTGCCTTAAGGGCCTGCCCCACTTACGCCACTTTTTCAGCGACTGCCAGCATCCGTCATAGGTCGCCGAAAATTTTGAACATGTTGAAAATTCAGCGGCAACTAGAAAGATGCTACGACTCTTTGGGTGACTAGGAGACTACTCACGACATACAGTCGACACCTTGGCGACATGTCGCAGGGTGAAACATGTATGGTCGTGAGTAGTCGCCCAAAGAATCGTACCTTGTTCTGGTCACCGCACTTATGACGGGTGCCGGCAGTCGCCAAAAAAATTGCGTAAGTGGGACAGGCCCTTTATCCATTTTATTTGTGAAATCCTCAAAAAATTCCTGAAGGTCAGTTAAACAGGATTTCCCCTTCGTAATCCATGCTACCCTCCAAAGCACAGGAACTGATCCAGTATCTATAGAACATTGGAAAATGATCACCAATGTGTCCATGATTTCTAGAGCCAACTCCTTGAGTACCCTGGGATGCAGACCATCAGGCCCTGGGGATTTATCAGCCTTCAGTCCCATCAGTCTACCCAATACCATTTCCTAACTAATGTGAATTTCCTTCAGTTCCTCCATCACTCTAGATCCTCTAGCCACTAGTAAATCTGGGGGATTGTTTGTGTCTTCCTTAGTGAAGACAGAACCAAACTACCTGTTCAACCTGTCTGCCATTTTGCCCCACTATCCAAGGGAAGGATAGTGGGGCATATCTCTGCCTGTTTTTTGTTTGTCTCTCACTTCTTCGGCAGTTCAAGGGACTTTTCTTCTCTCTTTTCTGTATTTTTCTTCTTTCTCTTCATTCTTTCCTTTTCACTTTTTTTTTCCCGATTCACATCAGTTTATAAAATGTTAAAAATGAAGCTGTACAAAAATGGTATCATTGTTATGCCGATTGCTTTATTCTTGTACAATTGCTTCTAATAAAATAAACATTAAAAAAAGACCAATTTTGACCCGTGGTCCTGGACTCGTCCAACTTTTCCTGCATCTAGCCTATCCAATCCTTTAAGAATGTTATATGTTTCTATTAGATCCCCTCTTATCCTTCTAAATTCTAGTGACTACAAGTCAACCCATTCTTTCATCATGCTTCATCATTATTAATTTAGTATTTCGCAACATTGTTTTCAAGAGTTAGAACTTGTCATTTTTAAATGTCCGGAAGATTGGTGTGTCCACATCCCATGTGAAACTGCTGGCATTTCTTGGGCATTTATATATTGTTGTCCTTTAAATCATTAAAACAGAAAGAAATGTTAACAAAAGTGTCTTTGACCTGAAATGTTGACTGCATTTCTCTTCTAGCAGCCTGACCTGCTGAGTATTTCCACCATTTCCTGGTTTAATATTAGATTTCCAGCATTTGAAGGTTTTAAAAAATATATTTTTACACCAAATCTTAATGAAACTTTCCCCCGTGGACAATATTGTAAACTGTTGAATCAAACATCTGTTTTTTAAATGGAAATTCTGATACTGTTGAAATGCAAATCAGCGGTTCCATTTACACCAACTAAAGCATGTGATATACATCCTGTCTATTATATTTAAAGGCTTTGTTCCATTTGAGTCTTCCTTCAATCCATTTTAAGTACCATGTGAAGCACAACATTTAAAATTTGTGATGTCTAATAATTGCTGGGGTTTTTTCAACTCCCACTCACAGGCTGACGTTTTCTGCTCCTAGTACCCTAAATCCTATTTAATTCAGCATTTTATTTTAAAAGTTTGGAGCACGGTATCAGCTGTGGCATGGTTGGTGCCATGCTTGTGGGACCATCAGCTCCAGACTATCTGCACACACTTGGGTACAACTATTCAAAACTGTATATCAGTGCAGTCCCGTAGAAGCCTCATCGCAGCCTGCAGCGGTGGAGCAGCAGCGGAGGACACCACGGCTACACACGGCCAAGCCGACCCTGCAACGTCACCATGACAACAGCCCTTCATGGTCAGATCAGGATCCCTACACTTACAACAAATGAGACTTGAAAATGGCACCAAACTGGTGACTTTGTACACTGTCTCAGTGTACAACTGCTATACACCTGTACCTAAGATGCTTACCTAATATGTATCTAATAGGCCTTTCTCACGGGGCGACTTGCTGCAAGAGTTAACCAGAGTTGAACATCGTGGGAACCTCCTGCGATAACCGTACGGCATTCGTGGACCACCGTGGCGCTAACGGCAGGTACTCGTGTAACTTGGTGACTCGGGAGAAAATTCAAACAAGCTTGAATTTCTCCAAGAGTGATTTGTACACTTGTGGTTGAATATTGGAACAGTATGTGCACGTAGTGGCCAGTGCGATATCCGTACTGACTCTTGCGTGTACCGTGGGAACTCCTGCGAACGGTGAACCCGGAAGCTGGACAGAGGGGACAGAAGGTGAGTAAAAATTGTCTTCTGTGGGATTGAATTTAAAAAATAAAGATTTGCATCCGCATATGGACATCAACTTATTCATGAGTTATGTTAATGAGATTCAAGAAAATAACTATAATCTTTAAAAGGGACTTTACTGAAAGGCCCCGCATTTTTATGGTCCGTGAGAAATTTTTCACATGTACTTCTTTGAGAGATACAGCTCGGAGTCCTCGCCGACCAGCGATCGATGCCTTTCCGAAGTAGGGTCCGGAACGCTACCAATCAATGTTCTCCAGATACCCGTGTAAAGGAGTGAACTGCACATGCTGGTTTAAAACGAAGACAGACACAAAAAGCTGGAGTAACTCAGCGAGTCAAGCAGCATCTCTGGAGAAAAATAGGTGATGTTTCGGGACGAGACACATCTTCAGATTCAATTCCGATTAGGATGTCTGAAGAAGGGTTCCGATTCGAATCGCCACCTATACTTTTTCTCCAGAGATGCTGCCTGACACACTGACTTACTCCAGCTTTTTATGTTTTTCTTCCCAGATCTGACTTAGGTAACTTACACTCTCTCTCTATCCCCCATGGTCAGGATCGAACCCCGGTCTCTGGGGCTGTGAGGCAGCAACTCTACCACTGTGCCGCATGTAGTCAGATTTAATAAATTGCTGGTGTTGCTTCCAAAGACAGAGGCATTGATAATATTAGATCAGAATTGCATCTTTCCACTAATAGTCAATTATTAGTCAATTAATAATAGAATCAATTATTGTTGGTGACATTTCACCTACAAATATCAGACTATTTTCGCAGAGGTAAGGGCCAATTAGGCATAGCAAAAGGTATTAACACTTTTAAACATTTTTTTCCGACTATTTTGTCAAATGCAAATACAGGGAGAATGATCAAAGTGTTCACGTGGCTCACTCTGTTAGAAGCGTTCTGAGTTTAAATGTTCCTTGTATTCCTTCTTAAAGTATAAATTTTTGTGTGGCCAGTGGTGCGATTGAGAACAGCTGGGAAAGGGCGGAGGGGCATCACGAATAACAGCGTTTCCCTGGCCATATTATGGCCCATTCCCCAACCGTAACATTAATCAAGCTCTGTCTAACTCCGCCTTCACACCATCCCCCTGTGACATGGGTTAGTCATTGCTGGGCGGGCTGTGGGCCGAATGGCCTGCCAACGGGAGTCAGAGACTTGACACTGAGATCCATTGTGCAGGAAGGAACTGCGGATGCTGGTTTTTACCGAAAATAGACACAAACGCCACCTGTTCATTTTTTCCAGAGATGTTGCCTGACCCATTGAGTTACCCCAACATTTTGTGTCCGTGTTCACTATGAACATTGAATTATTTAATTTTAGGTAACTTACACACCCTCTCTCTCCCCCCGCCCAACCCCTCCTGCCCCCCCCCCCCCCCCTCCCCCATGCAGTAAATGTTGGTTAACCAGTCCAAGGTTTGCAACGCTGGTTCCCTCTTGGGATCACACTATCCCAAGCCAACAATTGGCATATCAGGGAACCAAATATAGACATAAAGTGCTGGAGTGACTCAGTGGGTCAGGCAGCATATCTGGAGGAAAGGGTTAGGCGACATTTCGGGTCGGGACCCCTCTTCAAAATACCCTGCTGAGGTCATCTGTTGTTGGCCCTGATTTGTCCCGGTCTTTTCTTGCTTCCAGTTCCCCCCTACAATCATCCCGAAGAAGGGTCCCGACCAAAAATGGAATCCATTCCTTTTCTCCAGAGATGCTGCTTGGCCCGCTGCGTTACTCCAGCATTTTGTGTCTAACTTGCTGATTCAGACAGTTTTTGATTATCAAGCTGCGCTGACTGGTACCACAGCCCACCTGAGTTTTTCTGTCTCAGCAGCCCTTTGTCTGTCTAACTTGCTGATTTCCGGAGACAGATTTTTATAAAGGTGATTTGGTACTTCTGAAACACACGTTGGAAATTTAAACTTGGGCGCAACTAACATCGTCTAAGTAATGTGGCATCTTCCTGCAGTAAAGTCACGGCATTAGTACAGGCATGTCTCCAAATGAGCCAATTCAACCAAGGGAGGATATTTATAGTGTGTGAAAAAAAAAGTTACATCATTTGTGCCATGTGACACTTCACAGTTCACAATGTTCATTCAAGATTTAACGGGAAAGCTCGGGAGACGGACAAGTCACTCGCACAAATAACCGAAATGCCGAGTACCGTGGGAACTGTTTATCTACCCCCCGTTATATCATGTGATATCGTGCTAGACCACGGCCACTTCACTATGGCTACATCTTGCGTCAAGTCACCCCGTGAGAAAGCGCTTTAAGTGCTTACGTATAGTGATACTTGTACTGTGCTGTATACAAATATGAATTTCACTGTACCTTGGTGCATATGACAAATAAAGTACCATACCATACCGTACCATACCATACCATACCATACCATACCATACCATAAGATGTTCTTCAGTGATAGAGGTACTGCTTTTCATTTCTCAAACTGAGACCCTGTCTGTCCTGTCAAGGAACATAAATATCCCTGTGACACTATTCCAAAGAGGAACAGGAAAGGATCTAAACTATCGCATTTTCGATTACTGGAGAAATTTGTTCACAAATTTGGTGGTCAGGATTCCAACATTGCAACACTGCGTCATTGACTATTAGTCTCTTTGGGTTGTCCTGAAAGGAATATAACTGTCACAGAATCATAGACCCATAAGGTCAAACAGCTCAGTCAGGAATTTGACCCAACTCACTCACGCCAAGCAAGGTGCAAATCTATGTTGGTCCCATTTATCTGCATTTGGCCCAGATACTTCTAAACCTTTCCTTTCCATGTTCCTGTCCACATGACATTTAAATGTTGTTATTGTATCTGCCTGCACTAACTGCTCTGGCAACTCGCAACATATGCCCATCACTTCCTACGTAAAACATGTTGCCCCTCAGATTCCTATTAAATCTTTTCCCCTCACCTTAAACCTATGCTCTCTAGTTCTAGCTCCAAAAGTCATTATAAATATGTTGAATTTAGCTAAGAACTGGAGGACTGTGTACAGTCTGAAGAAGGGTCCCGATACGAAACGTCAGCTATCCATGTTCTCCAGAGATGCTGCATAACCTAGTGAGTTACGATGTTACTTTGTGCCAAGACTGCTTGCCCCAGACATAATGCAACGCATGCCTTCTCTCCTACAAAGAGATATTTAGTGGAATGATAAGTGACCCAAATGAAACATAAAGTTCTAACAGAGCTTGATGTACCAAGATAATGTTTCCTCTGGCTTGAATGATTGGAGAATTATAGTCTCAGTAAAATGACATGGTTGAGGTAAGGGGAAATGTCTTTATTAAGGGAGTTTGGAATCTGTGCCCTTCTATTACAGTGTTGCCCTGTCACTGAAAATTTCCAAGACTGGGAAAAAATATTTTTCAGGCATTATAAAATTCAGGGGTTATAACATTATCTCTGGAAGTAGAAGCCATTAATTTAAGATGAATTGGCTTCAGAGTATCTGTTCTAATGTCCATTAAGAGTTTTGAAATGAAAAGATTCAATCTTGCATGTGTAAGACAACGGAGTTCACAATGGTTCATTGTAGGCTGGGAACGATGGGATAACGAAGGGATACAAACATTGAAATTAGCAAGAGAATTAGGGCGGAGGAGGGGCGGGAAGAAAGGTTTATTTGAAGGTCTACCATTGTGTACTCCACCTTTCCTGTCATCGATGCAGCCTCTGCTTTGTTCTGTACCATCTCATACCTCCAGTTCCCCCTCCCTGACTCTCAGTTCAGTGAAGGTTCTCAAACCCATTCCTTTTCTCCAGAGATGCTGCCTGACCCGCTGAGTTGCTCCAGCATTTAGTATGTACACCCCGAAATGTATCCAAACTGACTCAGCAACGTTAGGCATACAATTGACTGAAAAGTAACCATCCATAGAATCTAGCATGGTCGATAAACCAAGGGCAGCCATGGGCAAAACCTGCTCCTGACTTAATCAGCATTATTTGTTCCTCCACCAAGATAAAGCACATAGGAAACTACTCAAAACTTACTCACCCACTTCCCACTGAGTTTAGTAGAACTCACAAACAAGTTTAACGCAAGAGTGGAGATTTATTCCTGTTTTATACTCAGTCACTCAGTTAGAAAGTCATATGTAAGGTTTTTTTATGAAGGCAGTTTTACTGGGCATTGATGTGGTGGCTCCATTAGATGAACAGCCTGTAAATTTAAAAAAAATGGCACTTGACATGAAATGTTAATGCTTGTGAACAAATAGTTCATAAGATAAATTAAAAAAGTTCAAGGGCCAATTAACCTACAAACCCGCATGTCATTGGAATGTGGGAGGAAACCGGGACACAAGGGTGGCACGGTGGCACAGCGGTAGAGCAGCTGCCTTATGGCGCTTGCAGTGCCAGAGACCCTGGTTTGATCCCGGCTATGGGTGCTGTCTGTACAGAGTTTGCACGTTCTCCCCCCGTGACCGCATGGGCTTTCTCCAAGATCATCAGTTTCCTGCCACACTCCAAAAACGTACAGGTTTGTAGGTTAATTGGCTTGGTTAAAGTGTAAATTGTCCCTAGTGTGTGTAGGGCAGTGTTAATGTACGGGGACTGCTTGTCTGTGCAGATTCGGAGAGCCAAAGTGCCTGTTCCCACACTGTATCTCTAAACTATCTAAACTTAGCCAGGAGGAAATCTATGTGATCACAGAGAGAATGTGTAAACTTCAGACAGACAGCACTCCAGGTCAGAATTGGACCTGGGTCTCTGGAACTGTGAGGCAGCAGCTTTACCACAGTGCCATTCAAGTTTATTGTACAAACGCTTTCTCACTCCATCCAATGCAGATTGCATTTATATAGCATCTTACTATTATTAAGCAAGTTTGATGTAGGGTTTCGATCTAAGCTCGGAGGCATAATTGGACAAACTTTGGCACCATGCCACACTAGAACAGGCATTCACAACCCTGGCCTTTGATAAGTACCTGCATGCCTCAGTTTTAAATAATCTCCTGATCTTGTAACTATGTCCCCTCATTCAAGATTCTCCCATCAATGTCTACCCCTTCATGTTCCCCAAGATCTGATATGTGTTTAAAAAGAACAAATCTCGTTCTTCAAAACTCCAAAGAATATATATTATTTTAGTTGCTTGTGATAGGAAACTCCTCTCATCCCAGGAATTAGCCTAGTAATGCTTACTGTATTTTAGGAGTCACAAAGTGCTGGAGTAACTCAGCAGGTCAGGCAGCATCCTGGAGAACATGCAGAGGTGATGTGTAGGTTTGGGACCCTTCTTCTGACTGATTGTGGGAGGGAAGGAGGGGGGGGGGGGGGGGGGGGGGGGAAGGCTGGAAGAGAAGAGGGGCCGGACAAAGCCTGGCAGGTAATAAGTTGCCTTTTTATTTTTATTATATCCACTTTTCTTTCCAAATGTGGCTAAATAAGGTTAAACCACATCATGAATCTTCTCTGCATCACTACCTCTGAAAATGTGCATGGTGTGGCAAAGTCCGGCACGGACCTTGGTCATAGAGTCATTGAATCATAGAGTTTTACAGCACAGACACATGCCAACCAAGATCCACCACCCAAGTTGTTCCTTTCTGCCCGCATTTGGCTCATATCGCTCTAAACCTTTCCTATCCTATCCATGAAATGATTTATAAACGTTAGTATTGCACCTGCCTCAATTACTCCCTCTTGCAGCAAGTTCCATGTGCCCACCACTCTCTGCGTTAAAATGTTGCCCCCTCTGGTTCCTATTAAACATTTCCCCTCTCTCTTTTAATCTATGTCCTCTAGTTCTTGATTCCCCCACCATGAGAAAAAGACTTTGCGTATTCATCTATTCCCTTCATGATTTTATACACCTCCATAAGCTCACCTCGTAGCCCCCTGCACTCCAGGAATAGTCTTGCTGAGCTGGATGCAGATAATGTATTTCACTGTACCTGGTACACGTGACTATTGAGAAACCATTGGCCATTGACCATTGAAGATGAGATGAATGAAAGATGGTTCAACATGGTGGGCCGAATGGCCCGTTTCTGCATTGAATGACAATGGAGCATGGCACTGTCCCCTTTATACTGAATATATTTTTTGTGTAATTTAATGTCTAATTACACAATGCTGCATCTTGGCTTTATTATAAATTACTTCTCACTTCTGACTAACTGGGCTATTGAATATTTTACAAGGCAGTGCAAACTTTCCAAATATAGAGAAAAATATTCATGCAGGAAACGGTTAAATAAATACAAATTTGCTGACATTTGCTGCCCTGATATTAGTCATTAACTTCTTTAACTGGTTGTTATATGGTTATATGATTATAAGTCCTTGAACTATTTGAAGAAAAGGGAGCTATAATAACCTCTGCAATTACTTTACTGCCATTTGAATAACAATTTGCAAATGCTGTGTTCATTTCTGCAGGGTTTGGCATATAAATCCTGTACATCACCATCGCTACTAATAAATACCTGCGATGAACCCAAAGTTCATGGGCTCGTCTTTAATTTCTACATCTATTATTAAGTAACCTGCTGAAAGCTACCTGACCTGTCAAAGCTATCTGCAGTCTCCTCAATCTGTCAGCGGCCTCCCACCAGCCATTGTGTAAGTACTGCTAAGATAATTTATATGGTGTTTTCAGTGTGGTCAGCAATGGAGAGAAGATAGGCAGCGTGAGGGTGGTTGTTTGTGTGAGGGAGGTTGGTTGTTTTGCTTGTGAATGATTTTTTGATCATAAAGTATTTGAACTGAATGGTTTATCCATAATGTTGACTTATTTCCTTTTGCTGAATGCCCATTGCTGCGTGGAGAATGTCTGCTCACCTTCCATGTATTTTCTCATTATGAATTATTTCTGTGGCACTTACAAAATGGGTGCCAAGCCTCCCAATTTCAGACCCATTTTGTATCTTATATTTAAGTTATGACAAATATCCTGTATTTAAGCCTTCTCACCTTAATTACTGTTTTGTTTGAACATTTCTGGATGTTTAGATATTTCAAGATGTTCCAGAATAATTAAATTAAATAGAATGTGTAAGAAGATTCTCCTGATTAAATATTACTGACTGTATGCCACGTTGTCATCTTCTCCACAGCTAACAATGAATCATTGAATTGAAAACAAGTCACAGTGAAACTCATTACATGCATGCCCAGGTATGCAAATAATGGCCATGTAAAGGCTGCTGACAAAGTTACAAAGTATCCCGCCCAAAGTCCTCCTTCGTTATCCTCCCAACATTTACATTTCCTTATCATCATCCGCTTTGCTTTGTCATTTTAACGCCTTACACCTACATCTCTAGACTACCTCCCTCCTGGCCTTCAGTCTGAAGAATCTGAAACGTCACCCATTCCTTCTCTCCGCGATGCTGCCTGGACCGCTGAGTTACTCCAGCATTTATGTGTTAAATTGAAACCCAAAGTCATCAGTAATAGATTCAGGGAACAGTTATGACATTTCTCTGTAAACATAGAAACATAGAAACATAGAAATTAGGTGCAGGAGTAGGCCATTCGGCCCTTCGAGCCTGCACCGCCATTCAATATGATCATGGCTGATCATCCAACTCAGTATCCCGTACCTGCCTTCTCTCCATACCCCCTGATCCCCTTAGCCACAAGGACCACATCTAACTCCCTCTTAAATATAGCCAATGAACTGGCCTCAACTACCCTCTGTGGCAGAGAGTTCCAGAGATTCACCACTCTCTGTGTGAAAAAAGTTATTCTCATCTCGGTTTTAAAGGATTTCCCCTTTATCCTTAAGCTGTGACCCCTGGTCCTGGACTTCCCCAACATCGGGAACAATCTTCCTGCATCTAGCCTGTCCAACCCCTTAAGAATTTTGTAAGTTTCTATAAGATCCCCTCTCTTTCTTCTAAATTCTAGAGAGTATAAACCAAGTCTATCCAGTCTTTCTTAATAAGACAGTCCTGACATCCCAGGAATCAGTCTGGTGAACCGTCTCTGCACTCCCTCTATGGCAATAATGTCCTTCCTCAGATTTGGAGACCAAAACTGTACGCAATACTCCAGGTGTGGTCTCACCAAGACCCTGTACAACTGCAGTAGAACCTCTCTGCTCCTATACTCAAATCCTTTTGCAATGAAAGCTAACATACCATTCGCTTTCTTTACTGCCTGCTGCACCTGCATGCCTACCTTCAATGACTGGTGTACCATGACACCCAGGTCTCGCTGCATCTCCCCCTTTCCCAATCGGCCACCATTTAGGTAATAGTCTGCTTTCCTGTTTTTGCCACCAAAATGGATAACCTCACATTTATCCACATTATACTGCATCTGCCAAACATTTGCCCACTCACCCAGCCTATCCAAGTCACCCTGCAGTCTCCTAGCATCCTCCTCACAGCTAACACTGCCCCCCTGACTAAACATCCTGGCAAGTCTGCTACAAGTAATTTACATTTGCACATAGGACGATAAAACGAAAGATTAAACTAATTTCAGTATAGGAAGTGATAATATTTGAAACCAACAAATGATTTGACTTTGTAATAATCAACCTCAAAATCAATGTTTGGTTAAACTATTGAATGCAAAGTGAAATAATTGTGTTACTTTAACATACAATCTGAAAAGAACAATATTATCATGTTTAATTAGACTAATTTAAAGAAACAGGTTTCTTTCAAAGAACAAACATTTTTTCGTTATTGAAGGCACGAAAATCTTCAACCCGTCCCTGTCCAAATCCATCATTCCACCGTGCCTGAAGTCTGCCACAATCATCCCACTACCAAAAAAGCCTGTTATCAGCGGCCTGAACGACTGAACTCATGGATTTAGGACTCTCCCAACCCATCTGCCTCTGGATCAAGGACTTTCTGTCTAACCGCCCCCAGACCGTCAGACTGGGCCATCACCTCTCCACCCCCATCACACTCAGCACTGGCTCCCCACAGGGCTGTGTGTTGAGCCCCCTCCTCTACACCCTCTACACCCACGAGTGTGCCCCCGTCCACTCCACCAACACCATTGTCAAATTTGCGGACGACACGACTGTGGTTGGATGTATCTCAGGAGGAGATGAGACAGCCTACAGGGAGGAAGTCCAAAGACTGGCAGCGTGATGTTCAGACAACAACCTCATCCTAAACCTTGAAATATAAATCCTCTACTGTTGACTATTTGGTATTCAACACTCTACCCACTTATCTTTAACTTGGCATAGGAGAGTCAGTGTGACACAACCTGTAACAATGACTCACGTGACTCCGAAGTAAAATAGTAAGATTAAACGAGAACTTACCAGTTTGAAGTTTGATCTGTATTTTATGAGGAGTTACGATGAGGGATTATGTGCCCTCCGCTCCCACCCACAATAATATGGGTCAAACTAATAACTAAGGTCTCCTTTTCTTTACTATGTTTATTTCAATAACGGTGTCTGTCTGTGATTCCACACCGCTGCTTTGAAGTATGTCGCACATGCGTGCTGAACTGGCTCTTCACGTAATCTCTCATTGTAACTCCTCATAAAATACAGATCAAACTTCAAACTGGTAAGTTCTCGTTTAATCTTACTATTTGCGTTTAAGGTATTATACTAATATAATACTAATATGATTAACTAATGGACTAACTAAGGGAGTTTGGGGGATAAGGGGCCTTTAGATGGTTAGATGGTTATTACTAATTGTCAAATAATTTTAATATAATTTAAAGGAAACACAATATAATTTAGGATGTATATTAACACATAACAATTAATGAAAATGGGTATAAGAATATTACAACACCTGAAGCTTGTGGGAAAGAGGGAGGTGTTAAAGATTTGGAAAAGTTCCAGAGGTTTGGGATGGAAGACGGTTGTACTAAAGATAAAGAAATGTAACCCTTGAAACAGGCTGGTAATTAAGGGAAAGATGTACAACCCTGGGGAAATGGACAAGGCCTGTTCCTGTGCCTTATGATTCCATGACTCTATGATACTGAGAAAGCACTGTAGACGGTTTAAATCCTAGGTACATGAGAGAACATTTAAAAAAGTATAGATACATGTAGAACTGAACATATAGTTGATGATGTTAACTCTTTATCTATGAATTTTTTGTTGTTTTTTCTCATCCTGACTGGACAATTTTGTTGTTGTTGTTATACTAAGAGGTAGTCTTCTATGATATTCTATCTAGGGGACTGAGCTCAATGTATAATTCCAACTTCGGAGGTCAATCAATTTTTTGCCACCATAGGTGGCATCTGGAATTTAAGGTATCACCTTTTTGATAAAAGTCACCTTTTTTAAAAAAATCACTTTTACGTGTTTCACTCGATAATTTTTCTTATTTTCTTCACTAACTCTCAATATACTTTTCTCTTTTTCTCATGGTGGTTCAATAGATGGAGGAGATGTAAAATAACGTCAGAAGTATGGGACGATCACCCCACACCCAAAATCCTGAGGTATTTAGCTGCACCACATGAATCAAAATCACCAAAATAAATTAACAATGCAAGACAGTAGGAAAAAAAAGAATGGAGGAATCACATTCTGTAGTTGGAATATTAGGGGTGTGAATGATCCAATCAAGAGGGGCAAGATTATGGCTCGTCACAGATGAGATTGAAGGCAAATTGGATAGGTCAAGCTTATTACTCGTCATTTACTTCTAAAGCTAGAGGTACGGCTATTATTATTCGGAAAGGTATACCATTTATATTAAAGAATACTATATCTGATAAAGAAGGAAGGTACACTATAGTTGCGGGAGAAATTTACTCCACTGACTCTGATAAATATTTATGCTCCAAATTTTGCTAATCCCCAATTTTTAAAGAAAATTACGGATATAATAGATGAGTATAATTACCAAAATGTAATATTGGGGGGGGGATTTTAACTGTGTTATAGATTCATATTTAGACAAATCAATAAAACCAAGGAAGGGCAGCGTCAAATCCAAGAATAGCGAATTCTTAAACACATATATAAAAAATACTAATATAACAGATGTATGAAGAATAGTTAATCCAACTGGAAGGGAATACTCGTTCTACTCATCGGTACACAAAACCTACTCAAGAATTGATTATTTCTTAGTGGACACAAAACTAATCCCTTACACGATTAACCCTAAATATCCTAATAGTATTATTTCCGATCACTCCCCATTGACTTTTACTTTAAAAGTTGAGGAAATGTCAGGTAAAAAATCTTTTTGGAGATTTAATACACAAACAGTTAATAACCCACAAGGTTATGAGAATTTAAAACAACAAATGAAATATTTTTTTTGAGACAAACGAAACACCAGGTATTTCACCATCTTTATTATGGGAAACTTTTAAGGCATTCATCCGTGGAGTTATAATTTCATATCAAAGTTTTCAAAATAAAAATAATACGACAGAACAATGGACGTTAGAAAAGGAAATTAAACTATTAGAATTAGATAACACAAAATATCCAACTATAGATAAGCATAATAAGATTACATTATTGAAATTTAAACTTAATCAAATATTATCGGCAAGAGTAATAAGATTATTCCAGACTACAAAACAGGTACATTTTGAATTTGGCGATAAGCCACATAAACTTCCAGCGTGACAACTGAAGAAACAAGAAAAGGAAAATACTATTATTAAAATCAAATCAGAGAATGGGGAACTATTAACTCTACCCAAGTACATTAACAAAAGGTTCGCTCAATTTTATCAAAACTTATACACATCTAAAACTAAAATAGAAGACAATAAAATTATAAATTTATTAGATAATTGTAATCTGCCAAAATTGGATATCTTAGAACAAGAGAAATTAGGAGCTCAGATCACGTGAAGAAATAAGAGAAACAATAAAAGAACTGAAAAATTCAATTCAATTCAACTTTAATGTCATCGCACAAATACAAGTATGAGTACAACGAAATGCAGTTTTGCGTCAGTCCGTAGTAGTTGTACATAAGGAAACAAAAAAATAGAAAGAGAAGATACAGAATAATCAAGAAATACAGAATAATTAAACAATGGGGACGGAGGGACCAGAGAAATGATTGTGTTGTTGTAGAAGCTGTTCCTCATCCTACTAGTACGTGACCTGAGGCTCCTGTACCGCCTCCCTAATGTGGATTTTAACATCATATTATAGTCACTACTTCCTCATGGCTCCTTTACCTTGAGTTCCCTTTCCAAAACCAGAATAAAGCTGAAGTGCTTTGTTTCAAAACAAATCTTGATCAGAAATGAAAACAGATTGATGCACCATAGGGAAGCCTAATGTCCTATTTTATGTTGGTCCACCAACACCATCTCCCTAGTCAAGAAAGCACAGCAACGCCTCCACTTCCTTCGACGGATGAGGAGAGCCGACCTCCCCCCTTCTGCCCTCACCACTTTTTACAGGGGTGCCATTGAGAGCATTCTTACCAGCAGTCTCTCAGTCTAGTATGGCAGTTCCTCTGCTGCTAACCAGAAGGCCCTACAGAGAGTGGTGAGGTCAGCGGAGAAGATCACCAGATCACCCCAACCAGCAATCCAGGACCTATACCCATCTCACTGTTGCAAGAGAGCAACCAATATCATCAAAGACACCACCCACCCAGCACACAAACTGTTCACCCTCCTACCATCCGGCAAGCGCTACCGCAGCATGCGGAGCAAAACCACCAGATTCAAAAACAGCTTTTTCACTCAGGCCATCAGACCACTCAACACACTCAAGAAAATTCCATGAACATTACACAAACAAAGACCAACTGACTGTCAAAATAACTTTAATTCAATGTATGCAGTATGCTATTTGCACTTTTCTATATTGCACCTTTATTATTGCACCTTAATAACATACCTTAAAATTTTACTACACTCTGGCACACTGTGAATATTTTATATAATATATATGTCCATTGTCTAACGTTATTGGTATATAGTCTGTCTGTGTTATACATATTACTTGCACATTTGGAGTATGGGGAAACGCAATTTCAATCCTCTGTGTAACAACTTGTTGCATTATTTGAATTGACAATAAAGTTTACTTTGACTTTGACTATTTTATGTCTGTCAGTAACTCTGGGCTGCACATGACAGCTTGCAGAGCAGCTGAAATTATTATCTTCAGCCCGAGTAGGATAAAAAGAAACTCAAGCAAATTTTGCATCATTTAGTAACAGCGGGCTCCCACCAAAATAGAATTGCACACGCACATATATTATGTTGCACTCAACACTAGAAAAGGAACATCTGTGACCAAATGATCCAGGTTTGATTTTACCCGACACAGCAGATCATTCCCAGATGAAATTGCACCTTCATTGTTGGTGTGATTCATGCATGTTGGTTGCATAACAAATGTTGTCCTTTCCTGGATAATTATTACCTCTTTAATAATTGACTCCAGCATCTTTCCCACCACTGAAGTCAGGCTAACTGGTCTGTAATTCCCCATTTTCTCTCTCGCTCCTTTCTTAAAAAGTGGGATAACATTAGCTATCCTCCAGTCCACAGGAACTGATCCTGAATCTATTGAACATTAGAAAATGATCACCAATGCGTCCACTATTTCTAGACCACCTCCCTGAGGACCCTGGGATGCAGACCATCAGGTCCGGGGGCTTTATCATCCTTCAGTCCCATTAGCCTACCCAATACTATTTCTCACCTGATGAAAAATTATTTCAGTTCCTCTACCCCCTTAGATCCTCTGTCCTCCAGTACATCTGGGAGATTGTTTGTGTCTTCCTTAGTGAAGACAGATTTGAAGTACCTATTCAACTCTTCTGCTATTTCCTTGTTGCCCATAATAATTTCACCCGTGTCTGCCTTCAAGGGACCCACATTTGACTTTGTTACTCTTTTTCCCTTAACATATCTAAAGAAGCTTTTACTGTCCTTCTTTATATTCCTGGCCAGCTTCCCCTCGTACTTCATCTTTTCAGCCCGTATTGCCCGTTTTGTTTCCTTCTGTTGTCCTATGAAAGTTTCCCAATCCTCTGGCTTCCGGCTACTCTTTGCTGTGTTATACATCTTTTCTTTTAGTTTTATTCTATCCCTAATGTCTCTTGTCAGCCACAGTTGCCTCCTACTCCCCTTAGAATCTTCCTTCCTTTTTGGAATGAAATGATCCTGCGTCTCCCGGATTATGCCCAGAAATTCCTGCCATTGCTGTTCCATCGTCATTCCTGCTAGGATCCCTTTCCAGTCTACCTTGGGCAGCTCCTCCCTCATGCCTTCATAGTCCCCTTTCTTCAACTGCATCACTGCCACTTCCGATTTAACGTTCTCCTTCTCAAATTGCAGATTAAAACTAATCATATTATGATCACTACCTCCAAGCAGTTCCTTTACCTCGAGTTCTCTTATCATATCTGGTTCATTGGCCAACACTAAATCCAGAATTGCCTTTTCTCTGGTCGGCTCCATTACAAGCTGCTCTAAAAATCCATCTCAGAGGCACTCAACAAACTCTCTTTCTTGGGGTCCTAACCAACCTGATTTTCCCAGTCTACCTGCATATTGAAATCCCCCATTACCTTTGTTACATGCCAGTTTTAACTCCTGCTGCAACTTACACCCTACATCCGGGCTACTATTTGGTCTGTATATAACACCAATTAGTGTCTTCTTGCCTTTACAATTCCTCAATTCCTCCTACTTGTGTATCTGTAGTCAGAGAGTGAACATGTGTGAGTGACCAATGTGGCACAGCTGGTAGAGCTGCTGACTCACAGCGTCAGAGAGCTGTTCAATCCTGACCTCAGGTGCAGTCTGCGTGTTGTTTGCACGTTCACATGTGACCGCTTAGGTTTCTTCCAGGTGCTCTGGTTTCCTCCCGGATATCATCTCTGGGACCACATGAGGAACAAAAGTATTTTCTTGCAAGACAGGTGCAAACATTTCGTTTGCCCCCACGCCCCCCCACCCCCCGCCCCCACCCCACGCCCCCACCCACCCCCCCCCCCCCCACCCCACCCCCCCCCCCCGTAACCTGCCGTCAAGAGGCATAGAGACATAAAGCAAGGAAACAAGCCCTCCCGCCCCCCCCACCCACCCCCGCCCACCCCCCCCCCCCACACCCCCCCCACCCCACCCCACGCCCCACGCCCCCCCCCACCCCCCCACCACCCCCCCACCCCACACCCCACGCCCCCACCCCACGCCCCCCCCCCACACGCCCCCCCCCCCCCCCCCCCACCCCACACCCCCACCCCCACACCCCACGCCCCCACCCCACACCCACGCCCCCACCCCACGCCCCCACCCCACGCCCCCACCCCACACCCACACCCCCACCCCACCCCCCACCCCACACCCCACCCCACCCCCACACCCCACGCCCCCACCCCCACGCCCCCACCCCCACCCCCCCCCCCCCCACCCCACACCCCCACACCCCACCCCCCCACCCCACACCCCCACCCCACCCCCCACCCCACACCACACCCCACGCCCACACCCCACACCCCCACCCCACACCCCACGCCCCCACCCACACCCACACCCCCCCCCCCCCCCCCACACCCCCCCCCCCCCCACCCCCCCCCCCACCCCCCCCACCCCCCCCCCACCCCCCCCCCCCACACCCCCACACCCACACCCCCCCACCCCCCTCCCCCCCCCCACCCCCCCCCCCCCCCCACACCCCCACCCCACACCCCCACCCCCCACCCCCCCACCCCCCACCCCCCCCACCCCCACACCCCCACCCCCACTCCCACCCCCACCCACCCCACCCCCCCACCCCCCCCCCACGCCCACGCCCCCACGCCCCACCCCCCACCCCCCCCCACCCCCCACCCCCCCCCCCCCCCCCCCCCCCCCCACCCCCCCCCCCCCACCCCCACACCCCCACACCCACACACCACCCCCACCCCCCCACTCCCCCACACCCCACCCACCCACCCACACCCCCCCACCCCCCCACACCACCCACCCCCCCCACCCACCCCCACCCCCCCACACCCCCCGCCCCCCCCCCCCCCACCACCCCCCCCGCCCCACCCCCCCCCCCCCCCCCCACCCCCCCCCCCCCCCCCCACCCCCCCACCCCCACACCCCCCCCCCACCCCCACCCCCCCCACCCCCCACCCCCACCCCCCACCCCACCCACCCCACCCCCCCCCCACCCCCCCACCCCACCCCCACCCCACACCCCACCCCCCACCCCACCCCCCCCCCCCCCCCCCACCCCACCCCCCCCCCCCCCCCCCACCCCCCACCCCCCCCCCCCACCCCCCCACCCCCCCCCCCCCCCCCCCCCCCCCCCCCCCCCCCCCCACCCCACCCCCCCCCCCCCCCCACTCCCCCACCCCCCACCCCCCCCCCCCCCCCCCCACCCCCCCCCCCCCCCCACCCCCCCCCCACCCCCCCCCCCCCCCCCCCCACCCCCACCCCCCCCCCCCACCCCCCCCCCCACCCCCACCCCCCCCCCCCACCCCCCCCCCCCCCCCCACCCCCCACCCCCCCCCCCCACCCCCACACCCCCACCCCACCCACCCCCCACCCCTCACCCCCACCCACCCCACCCACCCACCCCACCCCCCCCACCCCACCCCCCCCCCCACCCCCCCACCCCACACCCCACACCACACCCACACCACCCCCCACACCCCCCCCCCCACACCCCACCCCCCACCCCCACCCCACGCCCCACACCACACCCCACTCCCCCCACACACGCCCCCACCCCACTCCCCCACCCCCACACCCCACACCCCACACACCACCCCACGCCCCACCCCACTGCCCCACACCCACACCCCACCCCACGCCCCACCCCACCACCCCCCACCCCACCACCCCCACCCCACCCCCACCCCACACCCACACCCCCACACACCCCCCCCCACACCCCACCCCCACACCCCCACCCCACATCCCCCACCCCCACGCCCCCACCCACGCCCCCACCCCACGCCCCCACCCCCAGTTTTTGGAGTAACATGCCGCCTGACCCGCTGTTACTCCAAAATTCTGTGACTTTTTTTGATGAAACCATTTCTTTGTAAGTTTACTTCCCAGGTCTCCTCTCTGAAGCAGCGGTTAGCAGCAAATTGTGATCTTGGTGCATCCAAAGGTGAGGATGTTTAGAATCAAAGTGACTTTGATCTCCAAGGAGAGAGCAGTCTGGACCTGAGAGTGCAAAATTTCACATATTTCATGTGAAGACAGGTTTGGCAAATCCAGACGAGGCATGCTTGTTGAACAGGACTGAGGCAGTAGTGTTCTTATACTAGGGATCTTATAGAAACTTATAGAAACTTAGAAACTTACAAAATTCTTAAGGGGTTGGACAGGCTAGATGCAGGAAGATTGTTCCCGATGTTGGGGAAGTCCAGGGCAAGGGGTCACAGCTTAAGGATAAGGGGGAAATCCTTTAAAACCGAGATGAGAAGAACTTTTTTCACACAGAGAGCGGTAAATCTCTGGAACTCTCTGCCACAGAGGGTAGTTGAGGCCAGTTCATTGGCTATATTTAAGAGGGAGTTAGATGTGGCCCTTGTGGCTAAGGGGATCAGGGGGTATGGAGAGAAGGCAGGTACGGAATACTGAGTTGGATGATCAGCCATGATCATATTGAATGGCGATGCAGGCTCGAAGGGCCGAATGGCCTACTCCTGCACCTAATTTCTATGTTTCTATGTCTTTTCGTGGACGGGCACATTTGTGTTAGCCGACCCAAGGTCATTGATGCTCCCTGCATTGCTAGCCATAATAACACCTCCAGTAATGAAGTACTGCCAGTAGTACCACTGGAGCCTCAGTGATTATATAATCAACATTTATATTCTCTGTTCATTGTACTCCCTGGATTTCAGAATGTTTATGCAATCAATTGAAAAACTTAACAGCTTCAGCAGAGAAATTAATTCCTTAGCTATCAAGAAAAACAACAGACAAGAATACACTTGTAAAGTCTACGGCTTCAATACAGAATATCAGTGCAAGAGGCCGACAGCATTGCACTGGGACAACCCTTACTTCACAACACTAGCAAGTCTGCGGATGACACAAAGCTGGGTGGCAGTGTGAACTGTGAATGGGTTTTTGGGAGGTTGCAGAGTGACCTGGACAGGTTGAGTGAGTGGTCAGATGCGTGGCAGATGCAGTATAATATCGATAAATGTGAGGTTATCCACTATATATCAGTATAGGAGTAAAGAGGTTCTTCTGCAGTTGTACAGGGCTCTGGTGAGACCACATCTGGAGTATTGTGTACAGTTTTGGTCTCCTAATTTGAGGAAGGACATCCTTGTGATAGAGGCAATGCAGCGTAGGTTCACAAGATTGATCCCTGGGATGGAGGGACTGTCATATGAGGAAATATTGAAACAACTAGGCTTGTATTCACTGGAGTTTAGAAGGATGAGGGAGGATCTTATAGAAACATATGAAATTATAAAAGGACTGGACAAGCTAGATGCAGGAAAAATGTTCCCAATGTTGGGCGAGTCCAGAACCAGGGGTCACACTTAGAATAAAGGGGAGGCCATTTAAGACTGAGGTGAGAAAAAACGTTTTCACCCAGAGAGTTGTGAATTTGTGGAATTCCCTGCCACAGAGGGCAGTGGAGGCCAAGTCACTGGATGGATTTAAGAGAGAGTTAGAGCTCTTGGGGGCTAATGGAGTCAAGGGATATGGGGAGAAGGCAGGCACGGGTTATTGATAGGGGACGATCAGCCATTATCATATTGAATGGTGGTGCTGGCTCGAAGGGCTGAATGGCCTCCTCCTGCACCTATTAAAGAAAAGTACAAGGATTGTGGTGCAAAGTAATATTGGACTCCTGTGGTTTTCTGGCCCATATCTGGTGTACACACCAACGAGGTGTGAATATCACCATCCACTCTGTGCTGCAGGGTGTTGCCAAACCAGCATAGCAATTATCAAATAGGAGGAAGAAGAGCAAGAAAATACAAAGCCTGAGATTTAAGGGCCTGTCCCACTTGGGCGACATTTAGGCACCAGCGTATAAAGTGGTTGTCGCATTGTGGTCGGGTTGTGACGCGGGCGTGAGGCGTGGTGACGCATGCAGTGACATGCGGTACCATTAGGAGCGCTGCACTGGCCTCTACCTACAGCCTGTCTGTTATTTCAATCTTTTTTTTATTTTTAGTTGGTCTAAAGTCTTGTGTTGGGGGAGACTTTAACTTTTCTATGTGGGGGAGGGGGGCAGGGTAAGGGGGGAAACCGTCTCCCAGTCTCTTCCTGGCGGGGACGCGACTATTTCTCCGAGTTGCGTCCTCGCCCCCCACCTCGCGGCCTACCAGCTGGATCGGAGCGGCCTTTCCTGCCGGGGACCGGGAACCGGACCAGGGCTACTACAGCGGTGGCGCAGCGCTGGAGTCACCGCGGAGCGGGCGATGCCTACCTGGGTCGCCGTTGGAGCTCCGGAGCGTTGGGCCGTTGCTCCAATATCGTGGAGCTCTGGTGCGGAGAGCTCCCAACACGGGTGGCGCTGAACGGCATCGTGGAGTCCTGGGGCACCTTGCAGAGGGTCTACAGCAGCGGTCTCCACCCGGCGCGGCCTACAGACTCCGGTAGGAGGGGGCCGACTCTGTGTCTGCGCCGCTGAGGACGTCCCGCAGCCCCGACGTCGGACTTGTATCACCCCGGCGAGCGATCCTGAACATCGGGCCGCCCGTAGCGGCAACTGCGGAGGGCACGGGGGGGCCCTGACCACAGGGAACAGTGGAGGAAGAGACTGACTTTGGTGCCTTCCCACACAGTGGGAAACTGATTCTGCTGTGGGGATGTTGAATGTTAAATTCTATCGTGTGTTGTGTCCCTTTATTTTTATTGTATGGCTGTATGGGAATTTCATTTCACTGTGTCTGCTGGCACATGTGACGAATAAACGTATCTTGTATCTTGTCTTGTAACGCGCGGTGCTTCCCTGTTGCCCCAGGATTTGGAATGTTCAATATCTTGGGGCGACATTTACTGTCTGATCATGTTGTGCTCCCTGTTACACGCTGACATACGCTGTCCTGTGCGTGACTCCCCGTTAGGGTTAGGGTTAGGGACCACAGATGGGCTGTAAAATATTCTTCCTTCAATGCATGGATTTTAAACATTAATATATTAAAATTAATACAATAAAATAGTAAGATTAAACGAGAACTTACCAGTTTGAAGTTTGATCTTTATTTTATGAGGAGGAACGTTGAGGGAATACGTGAAAGAAGCCCGCTACGACGCATGCGTGTCATCCTTCAAAGCAGCGGTGTGAGGTCACAGATACACTATAATGACCTAAAATAGTAAGATTATTAAAGAGATACCAGTTTAAGATATGACCATTCGAGGGTGGGAGCGGAGGGCACGTATTCCCTCAACGTTCCTCCTCATAAAATAAAGATCAAACTTCAAACTGGTAAGTTCTCGTTTAATCTTACTATTTTACTTCGGAGTCACGTGAGTGACTACGTGAAAGATTTCAAAGCTCTGTGACCTCATGCCGTGGAAACGAGTCCATGCTTCACAACTGCCTTGGTAGTTAGGGAGAAATTGTTAATTATATTCAAAACATTCATACCAATTATTTAATGGAAATTATAAATAATATCGAATTAATTCAAATCATAACCCTGTATTCTTCAGGGATAAATTATCATACAGAACTTAAAATGTTCCCCGAAAACGTTCCCATACTGCTAACTGGTTTGTTATAACATTTCTGAAACGTTTTCTCCGACAACCATCCTGCAATCCTGAGGATTTGGTCCATGGATACATCAAGGCGTTTTGCTGCGGATGTAGCTGCAGCCCTGGTGGAGTGATAATTAAATATGTTATTGTCCACTCCCGCCTATCTTAACCCATATTTCAGCCACCGCGAAATGGTCTGAGTTACACTCTATGGTACAGTTTCTTATAGCTGATTAAACGCCAATTCCTTGCCTCTGATAGCCTTTGTACTTTCACTGTATAACAAAACGTGCTACACTATACAGAGGCGTTTGTCCTCCGGGTAGGCCATCAATTCTATGACCTACCCCGCTGATCCTGGCCTATTTTGTTTAATAATACGGTCCTGGATCACAAACCCCAAACTTCCTGCCGCCATAGTGAAGCCATCCAGTCTTACTTTTTGCAATAACTGGAGCTTATGCGCTGTGACTAGCGCCATCAGCATTACCATTTCTAGTTAGTTTATCCAGATTTAATGCTGTAGCCGGCGACCAATTCCTTAGCAAGGTCAAGACCACACTTACATCCCAGATATAGTTGTATCTTATTTTTGGTGGCTTGGTGTTAACATTGCCTCTTAAAATTTTAACTACCAGAGGATGTGATCCCACAGACTGTCTTACTGTTCCTTGCCACCAATAAGTTGACAATGCACTTCTGGCACTATTCACAGTGCTGTAACTCAGTCCTCCATAGTGCAGGCTGGTGAGAAACTCTAGCACCGCCGGAACATCCTTATTTCTGTGGTCCAGAAGGTTATTATGGCAGTAATTAGTCCATTTTTAATATGACCTCAATACTGTTTTTGTGTAGACCTTCTTTGTGCTGCTGTGATCATGTCCACAGTTCTTTATGATAGCCCCATGTCCCGTAGCGGTGTTTTAGAGTCTACAACCTACTAAATCAATATTTTCTATGACATGGATAGCTATCCTCAGTTACTGGATGCACCAGCAACTTAGGACTATGTCTTACCGTTATACATGGTTCCAGCACCATGTCCTGTACCCCGGAAAACCCATAGTTGGGTAAGCCAATCAGGTACTAAGACATCCCCGATGCCGATTCCTGTTGAATTTCCCTTAGTACCCAAATTTATAAAGTAGAAAAGGAGGAAATACATAAATAAAACCCTCCCCTAGTGCAGTGAAACAGCATCTGTAGCTTCTGCCTCAGGATCTGGTACCAATGATACATACCTCGGTAACTGGTGATTTAACCCTGGATGCAATTCTAATATCCGGCCTTACATACTTTACTGATTTCAGCAAATACCGTTCTATCCAACATCCATTCAGTACATTCCATAAATTTTCGTGACCTGGTGTCTGCCACTGAATTAGTATCCCTGGTAGATACGTAGCCGATAACCAAAGATTCCTTTGGACACACCATTGCCAAATTGAATTTGCCAATTCCTCACAAGATGTTGATATCTTTCCACCCATATGACTTATATATGCCACCACCGAGGTATTATCTATCTACCATCTAACATGCTGCAGTTTCATTCCCGAGCAATAAGATTTTAGCCCATGAAATGCACTTAACATTTCTAACCCTAAGTGTTATGTAGGTTAGCTTCTTATATATTCCATCTCCCCCATAGCTCGAGATGGTATCAGTTGTACCGTAACCAATTGCACTGGCATCTGTTTGTAATAGCACAGACGGGTAGTGAATAACTATTGGGTTTGGAGCAATACTTAACATTGTGTTCCCAACATAGTAATTCTTTTATAGCTTCTATCCTTAGCTCCATTGGCCAAAATAAATGGCCTCTATAATTATAAGCCCATTGAACTCTGTGGCTTTCCATATTAGTAAAGTCATTAACATATTAAATGTGTTAATGGTGTCAATTTTGACTAAAGTGGATGGACAATGAATCCCAGCTGTTCAAACAATTGATTAGTGGCAACCACTGCCTAACATGCCGATTCATAAGTTATTCCCACAATAAGGATATCATCCAACTATGCCATTACTCTATGATTTTGGTGTTGCAGCAGTCCCAACGCTGGTTGAAAATTTTTCTCCCTGTTGGATATTGAATAGCAAAGATCTTAAAGATTAATACTTGCCATACAGTAGCCTGCTGAAACTAACTCTTTAGCACTGCTAAAAGTATCCATTTTTAAAATGAATATATTGCACAACATTGTGAAGCATTGATAATCCATAATAATACGGCAACCCCCATCTTTCTTATTTCTAATAAAGATGTTTGAGACAAATCCTGTTGTTCAGGTTTGGTTTATCCATTACCACCATGTATATCTGTCCGGTTTATGTTGTACTGGAGGGTTTTGTTTGTGTAGAAACTCTATCAGATATCCCTTAAAACTGCTAAGGATATATCTGTCCATAGATATATTTCCAAGCTTCAACATGAAATTGCAATGTCCCTCCAACCTCCGTGCTCCCTATTAATGCTGGAGCCCCAAATTCACCTACCTCCATGGTTATCGGTGGTAACCAAGTTAATTTTTCTTGGTTTCATACGTGGTTGTGGAGGGCCTAAAGGTTAATGTTAGGGTAGATGCTGACGTAGAAACTTTTGCATCTTCCACAGTGGTCGTCCCGGGCCAAACCCTAAACAGGACGCTGCTGCTGGGTACCTCTGCCCAATTCTTTGTAGTATAATTACAAAAACACTACCTCTCTTAGGATGCACATAAGG
Source organism: Leucoraja erinaceus (assembly GCF_028641065.1). NCBI lineage: Eukaryota > Metazoa > Chordata > Chondrichthyes > Rajiformes > Rajidae > Leucoraja > Leucoraja erinaceus. The sequence goes on from NC_073390.1 coordinate 55,623,221, forward strand.
TTAATGTCTTCCCCAGATATCCTTTGGATGCTTTAATCAGCCCCAAAGTCAAGCCTCCTCGCCAATTCTTTTACCTGTTTAGACAGGTCTCCCCCCCCCCAAATAACGGGGTCTATAGCCCTTTGCTTACATAGTATAGCGAACTAGGGTCTAGAGCTGGCTGAATGGCCCTTCAAACTGCACATTGCAAAAAATAGTGCTAATGGCATCCTTGTGGTCACTAATTTTGTCCACCTTTTTTAACATACCGGCCAAAGCTGTTATGCCCGCCATGAGACCTTTCAGAGTATTACGGATTTCCCAACTCCTAACGGCCTTCCCAACATGTCTGCAAATGCACCTGTAACAATGGCTACATTAAGAGCACCACAATATTCCGGGGTATAGAAGCCTTGCCAACACTTCAGCAAAAATATTAGCTTGAAGTTGATGGGTGGACTCACAGTCCTTCAATACTCACAGCCATCCTTCTCGAGATCATTCTCAGTGTGTTTCTGCTGGCAGTACTGCTCATCATGTTCAGCAGGTTGTTTTTTCCCACCCTTCAATAGGGGACAGTGGCTCCATCACCTGCTCAGATTTTACCCCGTCAGACCTTCCATACCCTCCTCAGAGGCGTCTGACATTTCATGCAGCCCTTATGGGAAACTGCTGTGGGACTTATATTTTATTTGCCCACTGTGGCTATCCTCCAATCCCGGAGCCTGCCACTGTGGAGAAATTTCCTCCAGCCACCGCTCCAGCCGACTTACATGCTCTCGGGCACTAGTCGTCGCGGGTGCTTTAATATATGGGACCGCTCCTGCCGACCTTGGTGCTCTCTGGCACTAGTCGCACGCGGTATTTCCCGCAGCCGGTCCCCATGCCTACGGGCACTGGTCGTTCCCCATGGTCCTGGTACTCACGGGCACCTCTACCCATTTAGGGTGAAGTTTGGCACTCGCTCCCTTATGGGAGATGCTGGTGCCGACATTCATTGCTGCCTGCTGCTGGTCATTAAACAGCAGCAAACTCTGTGTGGCAGCACTTCAGCTCTATACTGACATCAGTAGCTGGCTGCCTGCTGTTCAGAACACAGCAGTAACGACCTGTGGCTCTGCCCTGACGTCCTTAGCTGGCTGCCTGCTGTTCAGCAACACAGCAGTAACGTCTGTGGCTCTGCCCTGACGTCCTTAGCTGGCTGCCTGCTGCTCTTCAGAAATACAGCAGCCACGTCTGGAAAAAAGAACCAAAGGTAAGGGAAGTTTGTTCTTACCTGTACTGGTTTTCAGCCTGCCGTTTTGGGAGGAACGTCCTTCCTCCCGCAGCCCCACGGACCCCGTAGCGTAGGTCCTTGGGCTGCTGTCCCCGATGTCGGCTCTCTCTCTTCCGGGTGGTCCAGCTGCTTCAATCAGCTGCGGGAGCCCCTAGCGACTGCATCTAAAATTAGACCCGACTTGGTCTAGAAACTCCCCGGGCCGTGTTGCTTCGCTTCCCGCCCG